>NW_008586211.1:0-11076 GCF_000691845.1 Merops nubicus | reverse complement strand
AGACCAGGATGTCGTGGGGCACAGTCTTCATTAATAACCTAGCTGATAGTATAGAGTGTCTTCTCAGCTAGTTTGCTGATGACACGAAGCTGGGAGATTTGACACCTGATGGCTGTGCGGCTATTCAGCAAGATTTAGACAGACTGGAGAGCTGGGCCAAGAGGAACCTAATGAGGTTCTACAAGAATAAGTGCAGAGTCCTGCACCCTGGGCGGAGTAATAAAATGCACCAGTACAGGTTAGGAGGTGATCTGCTAGAAAGCAGCCCTGTGGAGAGGGACCTTGGAGTCCTGGTGGACAACAAGGTGTCCATGGGACAGTAGTGTACCCTTGTGGCCAGGAAGGCCAATGGGATCCTGGGGTGCATTAAGAAAAGTGCAAAACAAGGGAGGTCCTGCTCCCCCTCTACTCTGCCCTGGTGAGACCTCACCTGGAGTATTGTGTCCAGTTCTGGGCTCCCCATTTCAAGAGGGACAGAGATCTACTGGAGAGAGTCCAGCGAATGGCTGCGAGGATGGTTGGGGCCTGGAACACCTGCCATGTTAGGAGAGGCTGAGGGACCTGGGGCTCTTTAGTCTGGAGAAGAGAAGACTTAGGGGGGATCTAATTAATGTGTGTAAATATATGAGGACTGGGTGTCAGGAAGGAAGGGACAATCTCTTCTCACTTATGCCCTGTGATAGGACATGGGGCAATAGACAGGAGCAGGAGCACAAGAAGTTCCACCTCAACATGAGGAAGAACTTCTTTACTGTAAGGGTTCCAGAGCACTGGAACAGGCTCCCCAGGGAGGCTGTGGAGTCTCCTTCCTTGGAGACTTTTAAGACCCATCTGGATGCATTCCTGTGTGACCTGCCCTAGACTAGATGGTCCTGCTCTGGCAGGCGGTTGGACTCGATGATCTCTGGAGGTCCCTTCCAACCCCTGACATTCTGTGATTCTGTGGTTCTGTGATCTCAGCACTAGATCTCCAAGCCACACGTAAGGATCAGGCTGCCTCTGGCAACAGAAACAAGATGCAAAATGCAGAGAGACAAGAAGGAACAGAGAATTGAAAGGTTGCAGCTGCTGGGTGTCTGTTTGAGGTCTGCGATGTACAGAGGATCTCACTGAGTACGTATGACAGTATGATATTACATGTTCCTTCATAGACCCTGATATTCAGCTAGGAACTGGACCTGTGACTGAAGATTTAGAACATACTAAGTTTAAGCACTCTCAGGAGAGACAGCTGGCAAACTCTGGCCTGCCCATGACCTTCAATATCTGCATAGACATACTCTTATCAGAAAAGTATGACTGCAGACTTTTTTTTTTTTTTTTTTTTAAATAACTATTCTAGACTATTGCTTCATGTCAACAAGTCCTTAGAAGATGAACTTGCAAGAAACATATCAGAGTGACACCTGGTAGCTCCCGTCAAAACTGTGCTCAGTGCCTCCTGCCAGAGAAGCTAATTTCATTAGAGACGAGGTTGGAATTGTCACTCAGCAAGTTTATTAATTCTCAAATACCAAGAGTGAAAAATGCACCAGCTGGGTGATAATCGCTGAACATGTATAAACAAGCCCCATACTTAGCTAATCTTCACACTAATGTAGGTTACGGGCCCCAAGCTTTTAAAAGAATGTTTAATAGACCAGATTATTCCTGTAGGTAAACAAAAGTGTGAAATTGCTTCAGGCAACTCTCTTCCCGTCAAACCTTGTGCAATGCATGTGGGTATCGTGCGTGACCATAGACCACAGAGCTCTTCTTAAGCTCTTCAGGGTCAGCCTTCATAAGGCATTCAAATACATAACTCTCACTACTCATGTATTCCTGAACAGGAGGACCACCTAAACCTGGTGGTCTTTTGGGTTTGGGAGACCCTGGTAAGAGTAGTTTCATGCACAACTCTGTGGAGAGCAAAGCCATCATACCAGTACATATGCCGAGCTGCTCTGCATCCCACCCAAGCACAGTGAGACTTTCTGCAGTGTAGTTAGTTGTCTCATTGCACAGCAGATGTGTTACTGCCTTGTAATTAACAGGATAGCATAGGAGCTGATCTGTGCTAGATGTACAGTAAGCAGTAGCCTGAAGAGGACGTTTTCAGGATGATGGCCATTTTTCAGAAAACGCCCCTGGTTGCAAGGAAGAGATGCACTGAACCTGTAGTGGGGAAGCACTTTTGTGGCCAACAGTGACATAAATGGGAACCTTTCTTTTGAATTCAGCTGCTATACCATGAGTCTTAAAGACATACAACTAAGTGCTGTTTGCAGTGGCTTTTAGTTACAGGACTGTGTGCTAGCTGCTGTGTGCAGCTAGAATCACAGAGCTGCATGTACACACCAGCCATGAGCAGTTTTGTCTATAATGCTATTAATAATTACTTCGTTCCTCCACGGTCAATGATTTCTAGTAATCCCTCTGTTTTCTCCCTTGTTAGATTTAGATAGATCAAAGGCTCTTTGCCTCTAGCAAGGCCATATGGAAAGAAGCACCGTTCTCTACTCACGGGTGCTCCACAATCACTAGCTTTGCACAGGTTTTTCAAACTTGCTGCTGGATAAAACCATCAGGATTTTTAACATGCAAGCGTCCAGCAGCAGGACACCATCTCATTAACTCTTATAGCTCCATTTTCTGCATACTGCTGTGCAGCTCATTTATATTCATGTATTCTTCCTCCTGCTGTTCAGAGCATACAAGGACCGAGAGCCCTCACAAGGGATGTTTGCATTAAAGCAGCACATTAGTTTCCAATGCCCTGAGGATCCTTTATGTTTTAAGGTAGATACAGCATTTTGTCTTTTACAAAAGGTTCTGCTTGAAAGGTTCAGGGTGGGAAACTTAGCTTTGTCCCAGGGCTGGCAGATGTACTAGCCAATTTAACAAAAATATTAGCTGCCAAGAGGCTTGGCAAAATGCATGTAGTGTCCCAGCTTGATGAAGGAAAAACAGGATATACGTTGCTTGTGTGTAGAAAGATTGTTAGTGAGGGTTAGTTGAAAGAGAATCGACAAAATGCCATTTTGTCAAATACTCTGCTCCACCAAAGACAAAATGTTTTGCACAGATGTAACTGTATTGTTAATCTTTTTTCATCTGGAGGGTTTTGGTTGAGTACCACTATTTTTATGGTTACTTCTGAAATGGCAGAGACAGGTGAAGGTAGAAAGAGAAGAGAATGGAATGATTTTGAAAAATCTGAAGGTAAACTGTCTCAACAAAAGTCTATTTTTACAAAACTGCCTGAAGAGTCTTATTTCCTGAAGAAGAAATTGAAACCTCACAAGGCATTGCCAAAAGGCACAGCCACCAATTAGTGAGCTTTAATGGTAACTATATTGACCACATTACCTGAGACACTACTCAAACAAACAGATAGGTTTCAGGTACAGATTTGGAAGCCATTCAGGACCCCAAAGCATTTCAGCAGCACTAAAATCAATAGTATAATAGGCAGAAGAGTGGCAGCTGGTAAACTAAAATTAATTTATTTTTCTAAACAGAAAGTCTGAGTTCCACAAGTGAATTTCTACCTAGCACAAGGGAGAGTTAAAGAAAAGATAGAGAGGATCTAAGTGCTACAGCTTCCTGGCAAGCCTGGCCCTTGGACCAGAAGAGCTCTCCCTATGGCTGCATCTGCCCCAGGTGCTGGCTGCAGCCTCCCTTAACAAACCCTTGAACATCCCTCCAGAGATTCATACTGTGCAGAGGTATGAAAACACTGTTGTTGAGGAAGAAAGAGCATCACCAGCTTCCTGCCTGAGCAGTCAGCAGCAGTGTCTATTCCCTGTACTTCCATTAACATCAGTTACATCTTTTCTATCAGAGTATTTTACACTTATCTGCTTCTCCATGCTATTCTATGCACTGACTCTAATAGGAATACAGTGGTTTGTATTTCCTGTATTTCCATGTATTTGCTCCTTATATTTCATTTGAGTTCTTTTCGCAAAGCTTACTCGTATGTATTTTAGGGCTTTGAATGTATATGATACAAGTAATGGTATTCAGATAATTTTAATGCAAAGTGCTTTAATACACTTTAATATCAAGGCAGAATTTGGTTTCATTAGGAACTAGTGAAGAAAGAAGAAATGTTTGGAATTCATAGGATGGCCATGGTCTAGCAATAAAACACCTAAGCAGCAGACAGGAACACAGATTAGGCTTTGTCAGTGGTGCTTATGGCCTAAAACCAAAGTCAGTTAGTCATAATAGCACATAGACATGTTCCAGATATTGTTACAAGGGAGAACGGTCTATAAATGCCATTTAAAAACATCAGTCTTTTGCCTTCAGAACTGCTTATTAACTGAGCTGAGAAATATATCAAATATGCTAATAACGCAGTAACCAGCAGCTAAGGAAAAAAATAAACCACCAAATGTTCATTTACATTAGGATCACAGCAGCAACAGCATACTGATAATTTAACCCCCTCTGCTCTGGATAACAACCTCAATGTGACATTAAAGCACAGACTGTATAGAGAATACCATAATTGAATGACCTCACTGTCAGTTTTAACAATTAATGATATTGAGATAATTCAAAAGGACAAGTGGAAGCCTGTTTGCTTCATCAAAGGCTACTTAATAATCAGTTTTATGCAGTGAGATAATGAGACATATTAGCCCGAGAGTCGAGGAGGGAGGGTCAATGAAATATCTCAAACCCTCTTAAAGCTTAAGGTCAGAGAGAACACATGGCTTTCCTTGCTTACAAGGAGGAATGTTGTGCTGCAGCAAATAATTTAAAAACAAAACAAAACAAAACAAGAGAAGGCAATTATTTGCATGCATGCAATTACAGGAGATTAATTAGACTTTTTTCAATTTGAATTTGACCACTTGGAAAACATGGGTGGCTGTTCATGAACAAATCCTGGGATACCTTGCTATGTGCCATATTTACCAGCACATACTAAAAACTGCTCTCTTCTATATATTCTTTTTCATTCACCTTGTGAGTTATGCATATGTAATTACAGAATCTGTATTATCATCAGAAACATCTGCTCATTATAACAAGATTATTGTTTTGAGATATATACCGCATTTCTGTTGAAGAAATAAGTTAACCCTCTCTGTACACAAGGGTACACAAATATATAGGTCTAGGAACAGGCTGTGCACATAGTATTTCTGTAGATTTTGCTCTACTGCCCTAGAACTTTGTAACTTTTTGTTTTAATTGCTAGCCAAGATCATACCCTAGACCTATCAACCTTCTTTTCACAAACTTCACTATTTTTCCTCTCTCATGTATAAGAAAATGCGGATGCCTCACCACAGATTTACGTCTACATTTTAGTGCTGGGTGGATAATAAGACAGGGACATGTACAGATTTGAAATCACTGTAGCCTCCAGCTTTCACAGGATTATTGTAGAAGAATTATTTATATAAAAACAGTACTGCTAAATCATCAAAATGTCAGACATTTCTGAACAGAATATAGTTCTTTCCATCTATTCATTTATTTTTGCGTGTATTTGTATTTAAAAGTTAAAGCAGGTTACAGGAACCTGTTTGTGATATCTAGTATTCAGTGCTCTGCAGAGGTCTTTGCTACTTTCACATATTTTCATTCATGTTGTAGGCATTTACACACACTTACTACTTGATAGCAATGTGGTTTATTTTACTGGTATAGATGAAGTCATCAATATAAACAAAATAAGCCCACCTCCCACAGTCCTCTGTGGTACCCAGCTAATTAAACTTAGAAGAAACCAAATTAAACTGTAGAGCTAATTTTATTTTTAAAAGGAAACCATACATCATATACAATACATCTATTTAGCAGTTTGGGCAAAATATACTGGAGTCTTTTTAAAAGCTGCAGTCCAGCATAGTGTGGGTGCTTAAACCCCTTTAGTGCTAAGATAGGTGATTATACCACTGGCTGAAGAGGAAAAAAGATTATTCTATCAACCTGAATGCCCTAATGTAATGATGGGCATTTTACAAAACATGGCTAGATAACAGCCAAATCTTCCAGACCATCCTGGGAAAAGCAAGAATGTTATTATCAACATTCTGAAGAAAAATGCAGGTGTACAGACATTTTCCAAGCTAACATTGTGCATCAGGAGCAGAGCAAGGTCCTGACTCGTCTTCTCTCATCTCAGCTCTCATAAGGTGCTGTGGTGTCTCTACAGGCTTGATCTTCACATTCAGATTCATTATACCAGACCAAAATGCAGAAAATAAATAGGTTTCCACAGAGAGTTAATGAGAAACAAGCATTTCCAAAGTACAACACTAGATTCTGAGGAAGAGTGAGGCTGAATGTGAGACTGGAGATGAAGAAAAAGATACTCCCAAGCTATTGACATATTGCAGTGTGAAACTGGCTCCTCCAGGGTATTTGGAGCTGACTTTAATTTTGAATGTGCCCCACTGCTCTGAATTATGACAGATCGTTACAGAGTCCATATATGCCTTCCCTACATGCATTCATCCAACCAAGCAAGATGCTACAGCGTGGCAGAGCTCCAGAATATTGACATCTTTTTTTGGCAAATAATTAATTTCAAAGTATTTTCTCAAATACATGTAGGCTTCTAGTCAATGAAAATAAGTTTGCCACTTATTCAAACCATCTGTCTTTATTTTTTATATTATAATTGTGCAATATGCCCATTTTCTAGGATTATTATTTCATTTCTTATGAAGATTACTTTTAGGAAGCTTAAAATTTTATCTGTAATTAATATATGTATATATAGACAGTTTGGTTAAAGGCACACTGTCCAAGTTAATCTACAAAAACTGTATTTATAACAAAGGAAAACCCTGACTACAGTGCACAAATGGCATGCCTTACAAACTGTAGTGCAGCAATAAGTCAGATTTAAGATCCTGACTGTATCATGGCATTGAAAGAAGTTCATTAAAGTGTGTTAGCATGGAAAGACCTTCACATTCAATGCCTGATTTATATTAAGATCTCTTTAAAATATACCGCTGGGACAATGCAAGGTTTTGATACACTTAGCAAGTGACAGAGGTCATACCTACTAGATTCTACTTATTAAAATATGTATTTTATATTAAATTTTAATAATTTACTGCTTTTTAAAGGAAAATCCAATTTTGGAAAAGCGAAAAATTACAAGCCTTTTGACCTCTGGAAAAGATCTGGAAAAAAAGTATCTTGCATTACAAATCATTCATCATTCATATGATCTTTGCTTCCTGAATACAGGACTAACTGACTTTTGAATGCAAAGCCAGTGACTCCTGAATGCAAAGCTAAGTGTTTAGTTTATGGTACAGCTGGGCCATTCTCACCATGCTGAAAAAAAATGTCAGCTGAAAGATTTCTTTTTAGACATCAAGAAAATGAAAATGGAATAATTACTGCTCATCTCTAAGCTAAAACTAATATGGCAAGCACACATTCGGAGTCAAGAGTTTTACTGAATATGTCACCATTATTTTTTCAACAATTAAATGTAAAGTATTTAACAAAAAATTGAAAAATTTAGAATCTCTTTTTGGAAAGGTCCACCTTGTACTTTCTGGGTAAAGAGTAAGATGCAATGTTGAGCAGTTCAAAAATCTTGGCAAGAACAGCCAAATAGGAAAAGTACAGTGAAAAGAGAAACGTGTACTTGCTTTAGTGTCTAAGGACAGAACTAGTCAACAAGCTATGAAAATTATGTTTTCTGTGAGAAACTGCTGATTCATAGAAAAATGTGGGGTTTTTAATAGCATATCAAGTTCAACAGCATATTTTTTCCTGCGATTATTGAATTATTTTGTCTTGATAAGGTCAAATGTAAAACATTTCATTCTCACTTCACCATTTAGCCTTTTGCATCAGTAGTCAAAATAAATAGAAAGGAGCTGCTTTTAACGTGATGAAAATGAAACATTTACTTCATAAAAATAAAGGGCTGCAGAACACATATTTCAATTTCAGGGAAAAAGATACTTTAACTTTCTCAAAATATTATACTTTTTTACATAATGGGAATTCTGTTTGAAACATAGCTTGTCATCTGATGAGGGGACTCACTGATAATATAATAATCCATAGACCATAAAGCCAAGATTCAGATAACCAGGTGATCCTGCTCTGGCAGGGGGGTTGGACAAGATGATCTTTCGAGGTCCCTTCCAACCCCTACGATTCTATGATTCTATGATTCTATGATCATCACACTCTGCAGATGCCTACAACAGAGTAGGGCCGTCCTTGGTCAGCTCATGACCTCCTTTGTCACTTATGCTTTATTGGTGGCCATGCTGAGGTGTGCCTGCATGACATGCCATGATGATTTGTAGGTTAGGCCTTGGGTCTATCCTCCAACCCCCCTTTAGAGCACTCAGCAAAGCAACAGCACAGAGGACACCTGACCAGGTAATGGCTCAGCTGAGGAGGTGCCAAGGACACCAGTGCCCTCAGGCAGGGGGAGATTGAGTTTCCAGAACCTTTATGGCATGATATAAGTACTGCAGATATGCAAGCACCCAGTGTTGGTTCAGAAATGATGTGTGAATGGTGTGAAGACTGTATTCAGGTTTGCCTCGGTAGCAATGCTGAATTTAGCCACTGCGGCTGGTGTGATATTTAATCTGAAATCCAACATAGGCCTCAGAACCTGGCCCTCTAGGTCCTAAACTGAAATTTAAACTAGGTGCTAAATTGAAATTTATACTTGTACTGCCTAGACTTTCCTCAGGGGTCCTCAACCTTTCCTTCACCACAGACACCTTTTAAATACCTTTTGTGGCTGCATACCACCATGACTTAATTCCAGATTTCAAACACTAGACTGCACGAAATATTTATTTCAATTTTCTCATGAAAGTCTTCAAATCTGGAGAGAAGGGGAATTGCAGTTTCAGAGCACCAAATGTAAATATTTCTATGAGCTTGTCTTCCTCTGTGGGCCAGACCAAAAGTGTCTGGGCTGGATGTTCCCCACCCTTGTTTTAAGCCTCCATGGACCCCTGTGATAACACTGTGGCCCCCCAGGGGTCTGTGGACCACAGTTTGAGAGCCACTGGGAGAGTTAGTGTGTCTAACTAACCTAGTTAAGATTTTCAGCAGTCACTTCTGTAAATTTCAAGTGCTCTGAAAATAACTGTTTTTCTTACCTTCACAGGCAGAATTTAATGTTTTTCTGTCCTTTATGAACAAAGAAAATAGTACTTTTAACACACATCAGAAGCCCTCAGATACCAATATTATCTTCCAAGCTTGTCACAGATTAAGTACTTTTTTAAAACTAGGAATTCAGATTTGAGAGGCACAACCATGGCAGTTCAAGGAATAACGGCTCCGTTTATATCCAGGAGGGCTGCTTGTTCTCCCACTCACTCAGCAAGTGGCACATACTTGCCTCTGCCTCTTGAGCCTGGGCATTTTGTTGAGGTGACCACAGGGAGCTGAGTTTGCTCTAAGTGCTGCAGAGAGAAAGCACAGGAATGGACTTTACTTTGTACTTGCTAGAGTTTATCCACCTTATAGGGCTCTTCAATATAACTTTCATATTTTTTTATCATCCATGAATGTACTATTTGTACCTTCAGGTGATAAAAAATCATCTTTACTCTGAATGACAAAGGAATATATTGCTTTATCCATTTTTTCCCCGCTATAAAAGCCCATGCAAAGTTGCAGGAAAAGAGAGAATCAGAGAGATTATTTTGGAGCTCTGTTTATCAGAAAGCAGTGTGTGTTTGCATCTGTACCTGGAATGAGTCGGTACATGTAAATCCTTACGTTTACGAATACTTAAGTGTTTATGTATACAGGTGCATGCACAAACACACTCGTATGAACCACTAATAATTAATCAAATTGCCAAATAGAAGGAGGGAGCAAAGTTTCAAAAACATGGACTTCAAATTGCATAAGAGGCTTGGGATTTTCAGAAGTATCTCTGAAGAGGTGGGATTTAAGGTTGCTATGGGTCCTACCAAAGAGCACAAAGGGAAAAAGAAAGAAGTCCTCTCCTCCCTCTGTGGGCATCGCAGTCCTTTGTGAAGCACTGTGTGTAGGTTTGCAGTCCTCCTCTGGCATGTACGGGAGACGTGAGTGCAGTAGCCTACAGCCAGGGTGTAGTAGGGGATCAGGCACTTGAGAGCATTGTATTGTGCATGGCACGTATTCTGCATGGCAGATTGTCATGCAAGTAAATGCTGACAGATTCACTTTATGCTCCCTCCCAGTTTCTTCATTCCCCTCTAGAGTCTGCGCCAGATGTGCTGGCAGTGCTTATGGGAGAGAGGAGGCTGAGATGCTTCATGCTGATGCTGTCTGTGGGTTTGGGGCCTGCCTTTCCCATGAATCTTAATAAAGACTCCAGAAAGCTTCATTTCCAGGCATTTGACAGGCTAGTGCCAGTCCAGAAGCAACGGGGGAGCACGCTGTGCATACTTGCATACAGGAGCCCTGCTGGGTTTTCACTCTTAATTGTCCTCTCATATGCCTGCGTATTCTACAGGGAAAAAAATAGCCTCTTCGTACTGAAAAGAGACACTTCTGACAAAGTGGAGTCGGCACCATTCTTTGCAAAGACTTGCTCCTTCAGAGTGTGTGCTTTAAGAAAAGAGGCATACCACTGAATTTGATATGTCTAAATTACCTGGCAAGCACCACGAGTTTCTGCTTTTCCTGATTACTGATCTGTCACCATCATCCATTTCTTGTTTTACTGATGATGCTGTGCGTGTGGTGTTTATGCTGCAAAGGGAATGCCTTTTCCTTCTGCCCCACATGCTGGTCACTTGGAGCATGATTGTCCCCTCACACTTCAGGGGGTCACTGGCATTGCACTGGTGTCAAGAAAATGGGAGTGAAGGGATCTTCTTGCCTGCTCCTCTCTCATATACTTCACTGACTCATCAGCTCTGGCTGCATGCACTGCAGCTATCTGCAGAGTGATTTGCAGGAGATACTGCTTCTGAAATTGCTGACTTAGAGATCCTTGTAAAGAAGGCCAGAACAGAGGGCATTTGGACTGATGGATGGTCACAGTGGTACCTTAAATACTATTACAAAAAAACCCAAACCAATCAACAACAAACCCCACTCACTCCCCCCAGGCAGGGGGGATGG
>NW_008586210.1:50387-95418 GCF_000691845.1 Merops nubicus | reverse complement strand
CATTAGTATTTCAAGGATCTCCAGGGATCTGATCCAAGCCCACTGGCTCCATTAGCCCTTAGTGACTTACCCTAGATTTCCAGAAAGTTTTCTAAGCCTGGAAGGAAGAGTATTTAATGTACAGATGAAAAACCCAAGTGTGTCTGATGAGAAATAGAATAGCCTAAAGCCTTCCAGCTCAATGCTGCTGACATCTGCATGGTTAAAATTTGACTACCTAGGGCTATATGAACCTCTGGTGTTAGCCTGAACAACACATTCACATCCATTTACCTGAAATCTAAACATGGTTATTGCATTTCGTAACCACATGGAAGATGACAGCACCTTTTTAATGCTGAGTCAGAACAAAATTTTTCTGCTTTTTATGCATATCAGCACAAAAGAAACCACTTCTACTTACCCAGGAGTACTGTAGATCCATATCAGTTAGGGAATATGTAAGATGTGACTGATGAGAAGAGCAAGTACAGTTTTCCCATTCTTCTATCTTTGAAATCAAGAAGTCACAAGGACAGAGCTGGTTGTCAGGAAATGGCTTCCAGTCACTCCACAAGTGAAATTCAGTTTCTGAATGGATAGAAATAGTTCCTAAGGTATTAAGTCTGGAAGTGTATGAGCGGCCCAGGGATGCAGAAATAAAGTCTGCCCTAGTCTCAGTCTCTTCTTTTCTCCTCACGTTGTCTTTCCAGATCTTCTTTTCCTGAGGTTTTGTCAGTTTCATGCAAGAAGTTAGTGCTTCTTCATCCTCTTCAGAGAGATAAGCATCTTCTAATGTATCTTTAAAAATGCAAATACTTCTATTATAATATGTTGCAATTCATAGAGAAAATAGTGCATTTTTTTTTCTTGAATGTTGTCTGTTGCATTCTATATAATAAAAAAAGCCAAGGACTCTATTTTAAAAAAATAAATAATAATGATAATTAGGGAGATGGAAAGGATTTTGTACCGGGTCAGACATCTGAGCCAAAAGCAAGATTTATTCTCCATTTGGTAAATTTGTCTCCGTCCCTCAAAAACTTGGAAAATTGCACTGGTTCTGCACTGAATATGAAAATTTGCTAATTGAATGTCATATCACTGCATGGTTGCAAGGAGAATGAGTTTAGGCTAAATACTGGAGAAGTTTGGAATGCTTTTCCAGATAATTCTTCTCCTGCCTCTTCCCAGTATGTTTGTTGTAATTTCAAAGTAGTTGCTGAAATCTAAATTTCCTCATGTATTTCAGGCCGAGCAATGATTTGGCTGGATCAGAAGTTCATCAGATAGATAGTTTAAACTCAATTTGCTAGTATTACTTTAAAAATAATTGTACACACAAATGAGTTATCCAACAAATGCATGCATACACTGTTAAATTTATGTTGGCAAAACCAGTTCAGGTGGAGAACTGCAGAACAGTCAGATCTGTGATCTACAGGAGACTCATGAAAATAACCTGAGCTCAGCATCAGTTTAGAATTCCTCTGTCTTATGGCCCTAGGCAATCAGGTATGATGAGAGGCCAACTTGCTGACCATACCACAGACTTTCTTGCGCTCACTGCAGCTACTGACTCATGAACTACCTTTGCATTTCTGAGTTTTGCCTTTCTGATCTGAAACATGGTGCAAAACTGGGAACCACTCTAGAAAGAAATTGTCCCCAGCATGGAAGCCACACTGTTATACAATTCTGTTTAGATAAAACCCCCACTTGCAAGATATACTGTTACAAAACTCAAGCTGCTGTGACAGGAAACAGGTTTTCACACTATGAGGAAGTCAGCACTGAAGTGCTATCACAGTAACATCTCCGTAGGGGTTTGACAGTCGTGGGTGGTGAATGACAGACCAGGACAGGATTGTTTACAGTTATGTTCAATACAGTGTCATTTGCCAAATGTTGGAAAGAATGCTGATATGATGCTTTACTTACTGAGGGGAAGCGTAACATGTTTGACATCCTCCAAGCTTTGCGTACTCGTTTTTTTGGTTCGGACTAACTTCTGCAATCGTTTTAATGTTCCTATGGACTCTGCTTTATCATCTGCTTCTGTACCCTGGTAAAAAAGAAATTCCAAAGACATTAAATGCATTCGAACCCTATAAATAAAGCCTGAGGGTAACATGGTGCTTATTTTGAGAATGACAGACTCTCATATTCAAGGAATTAACCATCTACACAATACTTTAGAAGTTAAGCATTTCCTTGCTTTGGACCAATAGATACAAAAAAAAGGAAAAAGACAAGTCATATGAAGCATCAAAATTAGATCAGTGTTCATGTTGGCATTTAAATATTACTTTTTTTAATACCTCAGTATTACTTAATTCCAGATTAGTTCCAGAAAACATTTTCATATATGCATCCACTACACTATTCAGAAGCATGTTAGGTATGCACAGAAATCCTAGCTGTGGCAAGCTAATGCTATTAGATGTGTCTATTATATTTAAATGTGTATGGGAGTGTGTTCTGAACTACTGATGCCTTCCTTTATTCAAGGCCTTATTTCATTTCCCAGATTAAATTATAATGATGTAAATGACAATTCAAATCTGTTACTGCACATGCCAACAACATCCTCCTGGAGGAACTCAAGGTTTGGGTACTACAGGCTCCTAGAGCAGGAACTCTGTGAACATGCAGCCATCTCACACACTTTTGCTTATGTTAAACCAGCTGCTGCCTTGCAAATCAGTCCAGAAACACTTGAGTTCTCTTCCCATCTGACTCTAACCTCTGAGCTTTGGAGAGAAATTTCAAACTCTGACAGCAAATAACCTCTCTTCCATAGTCATGTGCTGTCTTTCACATAGGATATCTGCGTTTCATTAGAAACCAAATATATTAGAAATTAGTAAAATCCGAATTCACCTATGGCTACTTTTTGAACAGTCCAGTCTGGCTTCTATGAATGTTGAGGTATTTACACTGACAATTAGTTTGACCTATTGTTGTAATGTAACTTTGGAAATATTATAAGTGATTAAGTGATAGTGCTGATATTATCAGAAGGTAGAAATGCAAAGACCTTTATTGGTCTATCCCCAACAATTAGGTCACACATCATAGATCCTTTCTGCTTCCTTATATGCATAATCCTCTGAGACAAAGTCATCACAGAGCTTGTCAGCACTATCTAATGTATAGTGGGCAGGTTGCTGAAGGATGGGTCTCAAGAGATCCTGAACTCCTCGGCTTTGATTTGGGTTAAAGGCTTTTTACAAAGTCTTAGCATGAAGCACATCTGAAGCTCTGGCATTCACATATTACAAATTACATTCATCTCTGTAGTGATGATAAGGGAAAGGGTGCATGGTAATTTCAGATTTAAAAAAAAGACCACTGTTCAGTTGACAGATAACTGCTTTTAAAGATGGCTGTGCTTCAAGCGCCAAACATTCAGGTATTTTTTTGTTAAGACGTGAGATACTGTACGCAAAAACGGAAGTCCAAGACTTCTATGCCCAGGCAAAGGACATTTTTATGTGTATTTAGTTAGTTTTGTGTCACTAGACAATTGTGTTGAAATTATAAGTCGAAGCAGAGAGTTACTGAAACCTGAGAACAGGTGAGATGTTCGCCTATATGTCCAGATGTCTGATTTCAAACCATTAAAGGGTTTGTACCAAATGATTTGCACTGTAACTTTGCCTTTGTCCAGCTATAAATTGGCATGAGTATTTAATAGCCTACAGAATCTGCTATATCTTCCTCAAGGGAATATTAGAATGTTGTCTTAAATAGTGTAATTTTATAAATTGTAATATTAGAATATTGAATATTAGAATTAGAATACTGAAGTGCTGTAATATTAGAAACTATCTTGAATCAAGTACAACCTAGTGAAATAAACATATCCACTTGTTTATTTGGTGTAAAATTACCCAAAAAATCTGAAACTATTTTATTATTTCTGGCACTGTTCTGATGAAATTTTCTTAACTATGTAAACATTATTATTGTTGTTGTTATTATTATTATATCACTAGATACACCTTCAATGGCCTCCTTCATGGCTGATATAAATTAGCATGATTCCACTCATGCTGAATGAGCTATACTGACTTCTTTCCTTAAGGACAGGGCCTTAAGAGAGTCCTCTTCTTGATAAACGCAGTGAGTAATGCAAAGTAATGCAAAGGTTTCCATGGTGGATAGCACTTGAGTTTAGATTCTGTTCTCTGCAGCATGTTACATTCCTTGAGGTCTGCATACTCCTGGGAACAGGCACTCAATGACAGGAACATAGTGGGAAGCAAGAGAATTGAATGTAAATACCTTTTCATGTCTCCAGTACCTTTTGTAAGTTCTGGTTACATTAGTATTTTAGTTTTGATCACGGACCTTTATTTGAAATTAATTTCAGAGCTATCCCTGTAAGCTGTGTTTAGATCTCAAAGTGCCACAATTGAATTAATCACAAATGAAATTAAGATGAAAGGTGCTTTCCAGAAGTTAAACTGATGAGTTCCAGCTACTATTGGATGTCCACCTGAGAGGCTTTGAATACAAGCAGATCTCCCATGAATCATATAGTGTGGACATCAGCTCATCAGCACCAACTGTTTTGCCGTGCTGATACATATTATTCTGTAGTAGTTACTAATATAGACAAAACCCTGCTACTTTCAATTTCTGCCATTTGAAGAATTAATTCTTTTATTCTGTAGACTAATAAAACCTAGTATTTTTGAGTTTAAAACCCTATAGGTCTTCCTGAGGATCTTCACTGTAGGTTAAAGTCTCAGCAGACACACTTTACAGCTCTAGTCAGCTTAGGACCCTTTTACAGCTTGTATCTGAGTACTCATTCACCCACTGTGGGCCAAATCCAAGCATCTTTAGATTAGTTGTGCTTTGTATTTCAAGCCCTCTCCCCTCTCTTTCAAACTGAAGATAGTAGGCCTGCAGTTTTAGCTTAGCTAAAAAGAGAAACTGAGGTATAATTTTTCAGTCTCTCATTGTGAAATAAGTTTTATTTATAAGACTTATTTGCAAAATAAGTCATGGTGGGTTTAAAATGCTAACATTGCTCTAGTATAAGTTCTTTTGTAGCAATAGTCTTTTGTTCACTTATAAGTAATGACACAAAAGCAACATGATGACTTTGAGATATGATCTGGGATTTCCATCATGGCTACATCAAGATAAACTAAAAATAATCTATTCAGGTAATTTTATTAATGGCAAACTCTAATCCTCTTTACCTTAAAGCACTCATTTGTTAGAGTCTATTGTCAGTGGAACATCATAAGTGCTTAAATAATGAATACAATAACCCCCTTTTATGAAGAAAAAGCTCGTGTAGTATCCGTTAGTGATGGGACAGCTTTTAAATTATTTATTTTCGTTTACTGAAGCATTCAAGTCCAGAAGTTTAGCTGCCTATTCAAACAGAAGCAAAAGATCCTTTGATGCAGAAACCAGGTAGATCATCAGGTGAACTGACTATCCTGGTCCCACAGTTTTGGTGTATTGTCCTGGCAACCCGCAGCCACAGCTTAATGAAAGCATGCATAGAAGTGAGAAAAACCTGTTAAAACGTTATGCTCTGGTTTCAGGCAATTTTCCTCTTACTGTTCGTGTTATCTGGAATTTGGTATCTCTAGCTGCTGCTATCTAGGATATGAGAGAAGGAGGTGCAGTGACTGAATGTGCAGTGGTACTGGTTTGGCCAGTAACATACACTAATTTGGAGTATGCTACTTCCAAGTACCTTTCTTCTCTGTGAAAGGGGAAGGATGTTCCAGAAGGAGCTATGGGGGAATATTAAAGACCAGTGCACAAAGCAGTAAGTCTCCACTCACAAAAAATTGTCCATTTAAAACACATGTGAAGATTTTTAGATTTCCCCCCCACTCCATGTACCCAACTCAGAGCATTTGCTCACTTGAATATTATAGCTGTGCTTGTGTTTTGCCCAACCTGTAAGCAAAGGTACCTATAAGGAAAGAATTTCCCCATGAGCAAGAATCTTCTTCATTTCCCTGCTTAATGGGTTTTAATTATGAAAAAACGTCACACTACAAATAACAATTCATTATGTCAAAAAATAAATCACAGGCTGCCCTTTAGTTGCAAATAATTTGCATGAAGTGTGTATTAATACTTACAGACAAAAAAAAATATATTTTTAAAATGCACTTATAAAAATATACTACAGAAAAAAAAGACCTAAATTGTGCCTGATAAACTGTTTCCAGTTTATCATAAGATATTCTAAATACCTTAGAAACCTTTGCTCACTGCGATGTTATGGGGATTAACCTGGTGACAGAAATATAGCAATGTGGAAGCTAAGTGTAAAACATTGTTGGTTGGATTCCAGCAATCTCAGTCCTGTTAAGCATCCCCTTTCCTAAATGTAACCACATTAATATCAGTAAAAGTACTTGCACAGCATGTCACTTCTCAGCATAAAGAATTTAGTCATAGCAGAGTCTAATCTCTGTGATTTTTCTCAAATTGGTTTGCCTTTCCCAAAGAACTGCAATCAGGATTACCTATGCACTTAAATTCAGAGTACAGTGTAACAGCAAAGACAAAAATTACTGTGTTTACTGTGTCAGTGTGGCTATCGTTATTGTACCATAGAAATTTCTGTAAAATTTCTGTAAAATTTCTCTTACTGCACATAGCAAATATTAAGATAGTACATGACGATAGAGAACTTTCTACTCTGTACAAAGAGTTAGCTCTGTAAAATTCACTGCATCTGGATAGAATTTTTGTTTAAAAATGTCAGTAAAGCCAAGGTAAACTAATATATAGACAAGCACTATACAAGCTTCTTTCTTGTGCTCCTGCTCATACATATCTGACCTTTAAATATCCCCATTATTTTAGTCTGGTAATCCAACTACTCAAAAATGACTGCAGAGTCAAACTAAGCAGGCTAGGAATATAGGTGGGTTTTTTCCTGGGAATCACGGTGCAATAAGATATTCTATAAAATTTAAAGAAATATCATGATTAATGACAGAGCAATAATAAGGTATTCTATAAAAGATAAAGAGATATCATGATTAATAACATTGATATGGATAAAGGTCTTTCAACTTTTGGGGAAGCAACATACAGTAAAGGAAATCCTACTAAAATAGCACATTCTTACAGGCTGCTGATGAAAAAAAAAAGAACATTTTTTCATGGCAACCCACCATTTCACAGTTATCAGCCACACTTGGATTGTGAACTCGTGGTGGAATCCATTGCTCATAGTTTATCACCTAGATAAGAAAGGTAAGAAAAGTAATTTTTTTAAAAAAATTCAACATAAATAAGACAACTAAATATAATTAGTGTCATGTCATTGAATACAGATTGAGAGATCAGCAGTCTTTCAACCCAGTATGGTGTGCATAGAAAAGCAATGGCTGGCATACACCAGCTGACACCCACTGAAATCAGTCTGATACTGAGCTGTCTTCATTTCCTTATCTGTCTGGGACTCTATAACGTCTTGGAGACATCACAGTGTATGTACAGTGGCAGGGCCACACGTTATATCATGGGATGCTTAGGTCTTGTCCTAGAACTTGGCTTTCCTTTTTCAATGAGCAGGAAAGCCATAGAAGAGTTTTCTCAACCTCAACACCCCAGCTGAGGAGCAAATGTCACTGATGCATTTCTAAAAAGGGTTTTGTAGGGCCTTGTTCAGTTTGCCTCATTTTTCCTGGGATGTTGAGCCCCAGGGGTGTGAGTTTGGATTGGATTAACAATGCAGAGGAAACAGAAGGATCCTCAGAAACAAGGGAAGACAAGACTATATACACGTTCATCATCTTCCCATTATCCATTTCTAGGCTACAACGTCCTGGTGATAAGAACACCATGAGAATACACTTTCCCTGGTGCACTGGTGCAGTCCCTAGTGGGCAAGCCTGACAGTGCTTGTAGCTTATCAATGAAAGCAATGAACACTAGCCTTTTTTTCTTCATGAATATGAATGACACTTTGAAGGCTGAATGCAACCTAAGAATTTACGTGAGAAATGAGGCATGAAACATTTTTGAAAATGTATTAGCCCAAAGACTGTATTACTTCATATTTTATGTCCTTCCCAATATGCTACAAAGGGTTTGAGCCATCAAGGCAGCGCTGCTAGACATAAGCAAACAAGAACAAAGTTATGAAAAATAAATGCAGAAAGCAAAGCTATTTTTTATGGTAAGGTATAACTATTACAATGTTACTCATGCTGTGTCTCAACTTGTACTGCTGTTCCAAGCCCCTGTTTTCCAGCACTTACAGAATGAGGGGAACAAAATTAGCATCTATTTAGGAAGTGGAGAGGGATTAAACTTTTTGTGAAGCACTCAGGGAAGCTTATTTGCTTTCTTGTTTACTTTTTTTTTCTTTCGTTTGAGCAAGAGGGATAAAATCCTGAAGTGCTCATCTATCACTCTTGCTTGTAAATTTATCTCTTCCAGGCATCATAGAATCACAGACTCACACAGAGCAGCTGAGGCAGGAATACACCTCTGAGGACTGCCTAGTCTTAACTCCCTGCTCAGACCAGGTCACCAGAAGTTGCATGGGTCCGTGTCCTGACAGGTTTTGAGTATCTCAAAGATGGACTTTACACAGCCTCTCCAGGAAGCTTCTTCCACTGTTTGACACTCTGCTGCCCACCCCAACACCCACCCCCCTCAGTAGAAGAGTGCTTTTTGTTATGTGAAATGAGATTTCATGTAATTCAGTTTGTGCCCATTGCCTTTCATCCTGTCACTGGACACCACTGAAAATTTTCTCTATCTTCTTTACTCCTCCCATCAGGTGTTTGTACACAAGGATCAGATCTCCCTGAGCCACCTTTGCTCTAGGCTAAATAATCTCAACTCTCTCAGCCTCTCCTCATATGACAGGTGCTTCAGTCCCTTGATCTTCATGGCCCCTTAGTGGATTTATTCCAACATTTTCCCTGTTTGCCTTGTACTTGAGAGACAATAACTGAACCCATATGTGCTGGGTCAGCTTGCCACTGCTAGCAGAGGAGAAGGATCTCCTCCCTTGACCTGCTGGCAATGCTCTGCCTAATGCAGCCTAAGAAGTTGTTGGCCTTCTTTGCTTCAAGGGCACATTACTGGTTCATGGTCAACATCAAGTGCACCAGGTCCCAAGGACCCTTTCTGCAAAGCTGCTTTCCAGTGGCCCCCAGCCTGTGTTGGTGGAAAGGGAAGAAAAAGTTTTCTAAGTATTAAAATCCATATGGTGCACATCTTAGGTACTCACCAGTCTTCTTTTAAACTCAGCTTCTAAAATACACAGGTATAGTGAGTATGAAGTCTAAGCTAGGCAAATGATGAATGGAAACAAGAAATATGCATTTTATTTGAATAAAATTTTAGATTCTGAAAAAACAGAATAGTTCTTTCACCTGACATGTTGTTTCTTCTATCTTCTTTCCTTGTAGCAAATGTATCCCATCACCAATAATATTATCTTCTGTGAATTGAGAAAAAAATAGAAGAAAATATGCTTTTAAATGTCCTGGTTCAAGTTTTTCTGAGGAATATCATTTCAACTGCACTTGAAGTTCTGAGCTGACAGTTTGACTCTGAAGTTAATCATATAATTTAAGTATGCATTTTACCTCAAATTGCTTTGACGTAAGATTACAGAACAAATTGGCTGACACATGAAAAAAAAAAAATTCATGTTTACTTCTTCATCTATATTTAGTCCTCAGTTTACTAGCCCAGAACCCCACCGATTCCTCTTGCCCTGCTAGTTTAGAGTAGAAAAGTGTAGAATATTCATATAAAAAATGAAGGGCAAAAATGATCTTTGCAATTGAGATCTGCTTAGCTTAGAAATTCCTTTCAAAGGATGTGCATTGTTCGTTTCTTCCAAGAAATTAATACTTTGCATGGGAAGAGTTCATTACAACAATGAGCAATAATAGGTCAAACAACTCTTTGAAAAGTTTAGTTTTAGTAGGTCTACTCTGAAAGATCTACTCCTACTCTTAAGGCAAAGCATCCACCATTATACTACTGTAGAAAGGTCTTAATGATTAGAATCCATCCACACAGATATCAGAGGCATTTGATTATTTTGCAGAAAAACAAAGAAGAAATATCTGGTATTCACAGCACAAAGTGCTATTCTATTGTTCCACAGTTACTAGAAACCAGTATAAATATATTGTGTGGTTGGGAATTTTTTTTTTTTTTTGCCTTTTTTTTTTTTTTGTGTGTGTGTGTTTTGGTTTTGTTGTTGTTGTTTTTGTTGGCTTTGTTTTGTTTTGTTTTAAATCATGAATCCTAACATGACATCCTTATTGCTGCTGAGGAATACCTTATAACATCAGTAATTCTCCTGTTTGCAAAAAGACAGCTCACTTAACATATAGATTCACAGAGGCTAACTGTAGGTATGTAAAACTGATTACATCGTTTTCTTCTACCATCAATAGAAAAAGAAAAATTAATTCAATGAATAATTCCATATGACTGAGATTCTTCAGTTAACAAATGAAAAAAATGTTTGAACATGATCATAAGTATGTATATAGGAAGAGTTAAGTAAGATCCTAGTCATCAAAATGCATATGATTATTTTGGAATTGAATGGACTACAATGCATGTAAAACCAGTGAGTGAAACAGTTAAAGCACCACTGTACAGGCAAGTTAGCACATATATTTTCATATGTTGTTTTTGAGGCAGATTCTAAAACAAGAGGTGTTTTAAGGATTGTTATTTTTTCATAAAAGAAAATCTGCTGCAAACAAAAATTGTAGCACACTAACAAATAATATTCCTCATAGTTTTGCAATTTGGATGTTGTAAGACTGGGTTAAAACTTACAGATTACAACCTGGGCATGGGACAAAATAGAGGAACAGTCTTTTTGCATCCTAGTTCCACCATTGGTCAGCTTCACAGAAAGCCCCATCAAACAATTTCCTTTATTTACCATGTGCGTCAACAGGAAAAGGAAAAATGAGTCAAAGAAAATCTTATTGTGTGAGCTTGCCTTTAGAAGCTTCTATAAGAGCTTCTGTCATAATAGGACAGTATCTTTCTCCTACAGACTTTATGGTTACAATTAAACCAAAAGCTTTTCCAAAAAGTCTGCTAAATTCCAAAATCTAACATGACTGACCAGATTTTAGGCTGTCTGTTGAAGTCACTGAAGGACAAGTGTCAGACAAACCAGTTGTTTATTTAAATATAGAGTTAGCTGGACTCCTAGAAGCAGCATAACTCAAGTCAAGCAGTGCTTATGCAACACCAGATTAACATAACTGGGTTGTTTACAGTCCTCAGGCTAATTTATTTTCATCTTCTGCAGGCATCTCTGCACACTGTAGCCCTGTGCTCTATAAGCTTACTTTAAAAGTTAAGTCTTGCAGTGTTCAGTCCTGTGCTCATAAGTTCTCTAATAGTCTAGCCCAAAACAGTATTATTTGGCAGCTTTTTTGCAGCTGAATCACAAAGAGCTGTGGGGCAACATATAGTGACCCTAGCCTGAAAGACTGACTGCATACAGTGACACTGATTTTAGTACAGTACCATTCAAAAACAAATGAGGAATAGCAAGTTATTAAAGTAAACTGTAGTGGTTCCCCCCCCCAATCTCTTTTGGTAGCCATAAGAGCATGGACCTGCAGTACTCTTAAATCTTTTTTAAATCAGCTCTCCAATCTACTACATTATGGAATCGGGTGTTTGGGGTAAAAATAAATAAATAAATAAATAAGTAAATAAAAATATGTACGGAAGCTGCAGCACTCCTTTCTTCCTAGTCTGACAATGGGTACCAGATACTTTACTGTAGAATAAACTGGGAGCAGTGGAGAATTGCATCTGCTAACTCTGAGAGGTGTCAGCTCTTTTCTCTTAGTGTCCATTATACCCTTTCTTGGAAGCCCAATGACTGTGACTTGCATAGTCAACCTTTTCAGCAGCCATGCTTTTAGGCTGGCAAATCAGATACTGATGATTTGGCTTTGGGCTTGTGGGCAAAGACAGGTATTCCCACTGTTGTGTCTGTAGTATATATATATATATATGTTTTTACTGCCTTATCAGTCTGGAAAACTGATTTCTGTAAAGGTAATAACGCACAGTATCACTAAAGCAAAGGCCACCAGCATCAGTGGATATCTTTTCACTAATTTCAATGAGATTTGGGTCAGGTCTGTGAATACAGCTCTGAAGTAAGCAGAGAGGTCTATGCTGGCCACCACTCATGGCTTATTACATCTATCAGTAATTCATATTATGCAATAGACTTGCAGACCTTGAAGGATTTTCTCTATTAAGAGAAAGGTTTCATCAATAGTGACAAATAATCTTGATCAATAGTGATTCACTGTAAATCTCCTTGCAATGGTTTTCACCACTGTGTGAAGGGGACTTCCCTTCAAATAATTTTACTGCAGTAGGGGAAAGGGAGATTTTTATTTAGCTACCAGCTTTGCTTCCTGTTCCCTCTGGGCCCCTGCCCTTCAATTATAACACTTGTCAGCTTTTAAATTGTGCACTGCTTCTTTTGCATGTTTTGGATATTAAAAGGGTAAGAAAAGCCTTGAGTAGAAAAGACTGTGGAGGAAGGTCAAAAAGTTCTGCTTTCTCATTCAGCCCTTTTCCACCTCCAAACTGACAACCTCTGTAGTTTCAAGAATCATTCCAAAATGGTTTAGCTTAAAAGTAAGACTTGGCTGGAGAGAAATGGCTAATGTTTCATGTATATCACTACAACCTTTTCCCTTGCAAGCCAATGAAATTCACTAAAGATCCATTTTCCCCTCATCAGTTCATCAGAAGAGTAGAATTCCTCTAAATTTTCCTGTCATCTCTTCTTTCTGGTTCTGGTTCCAAGAAATAAAATTTGCCCATACATGGGTAAATACAATAAGTATTCAATTTCTGACCTATCTTCCAAGCATTTAAAAGTTTCTCTTCAAGTGGTGAAGGGAATGAAATCTGAAGGGAAGGCTGGTGCCCTGTCCTCTGCTTTCTTTCTCTGCATATTCAGGTGGGTGATATCTTGACCATTTGTACAAGAGGTACTACATTTTAGGGCAATGGCCATCTTCCCACTTCATGGCTTAAATAGAGAACAAGACATGAATCCACTTTAATCTCACATATTTTGGTTTCTGTTTCTGCTGAACTTGTCTGGTTTGGTCTGATTAGGCAATTATAATGGATCCACCTTGACTTTAAAAAGCATAAATACAAATTCCATTTCTGGAAGCAATATTAAACAGATTATCAAAGCATTTTAATTTTTAAAACTGCAGTTTGTGTTTGAATAGACAAGGTGACTGCTCACTTGTTGTTTTCACAGTTATTTTAGTGACCTAGTCAACTCCTAAACAGTGTCACTAGCAACTTCCTATGCAGTACTTGTAAGGTTGTTTCAATAAACTTGGTCAAATCAGATTTAGGAAGAGAATTGGTCAAAACAGTTGCCTACAAAACTTTGCCAACTCTCTTTTGCACCTGTCACAAGAGGGTTTTTCTGGTTTCGATATTAAAAGGGTAAAAAAAGTCTTGAGTAGAAAAGACTCTGGAGAAAGGTCAAAAAGTTCTGCTTTCTTGTTCAGCCTTTTTTCCACCTTCAAACTGCCAGTCTCTGAAGTAGTTTGAAGAATTATTCCAAAATGTTACACTGTTTCCCTGTTGGATATCTGGAGCAGTGTGCACGCACACAGGGAGCAAGGGCTCCTGCTACAGGCTCCTGTTGAAGTTGGCAAGCCCTGTACATGTCTGTGGCAATTTACTCTACTGGAAGTCCTCTTTGGCCTGTGGACTACAGAGTGAATTGGTCACAGAGTGTGTTCTTAGCTTCTCAGTTTTAAGGTACGCTTTATTTTAACCACCTTTTTTTCCCCCTTGAGGATAAGATAAATCTCAAAAGGACTTGACAAATTAGTTAGCTAGATTATTGGTGAAAAATGAGAAATTTACCTAGGTGCCCTTTTAAATACTTTGTAGAAAATGCAAAATCAGCTGAAATATGTTCAGCAATTACCTTCAAGCTGACAGTGCCTTCTGATGTACGAATCATTCTCCAGCTTCCTGGAACCCTGCCAAAGTGTGCCATTCACATTTTTCCTGTCTAAAGTAAAAGCACAGAGAGCAGTCACCTGAATTCGTAGTAAACCTGTGAAATAACAGGAAAGTCTATAAAAATAGCATCAGAATGCAAATCAAACAAGCTTGCAGAACACTGTAGCATCTGCTCAAACACAGAAATGAATGGATGGTTTCACAATATAGGAAATTCGATGGCTGGATGGTATTTATTGTGGGGAGACCAAGTTTTATCACCTTTTGCTGCAGTCTTGTTATCCTAATCCTAGTATTGAGACCTAGGGGTCCACAGAACAGCTCTCCCTCTATTTTGCTTCCAGGAATTGTATAAATATTATTTAATTTTACAGTTGCGAGCTAGTGTGTTAGCAAGAAATAGCATAAAAGATGCCTGCATCTATGTCACACATGCTCCTGGTCCAGTACTGTCTCAACCTGAATGGGAGAAACAAGGTTGGCTTTGAGAACAAGGTGGCCATTCTCCTGTTCAAATGATAAGGCCAAATGATACTATTCTGCACGAAAATCTTCCCAGCGCAGGGCTACAGAAAGAAGCTTTAACACAGGGGAACTTTCATCTGTCTGAGACCCATTGTTATGAAATACAGCTGCATCATTGCAGGTGGATATAATAAGCTTTTTGCTCAGTAAGGGCTTGATATAACAACTAAACCCAAACTCTGAAAGATAAATAATAAAATGTAAACAGGAAGCTCTCACTGAATAAAACAGGAATTTTTACTTTTTAAGAAACTGATTATTATATCCTACAGAAAATTTACAAATTAGAGCCCATTGAATAACAAGCATGGATAATAGTATGCAGTGTCAGGAGAGGCTGAAAAAAAACACCCTGAATTTCCTCTTTGGTGAACTTGTTTGTGGAAGCTGAAGCAAATTAGTTTAACACAGGAAAGGGCAGGAACATGAATTTTATTAGATCAGAGATATTTCCATTTTTTGTTGTAATGAGTAGAAGAAACATTGGACATGCTGAGTATTTCTCATGCTTTAAATCTCAGTTTGGTTTCTCTGTTTAACTAGGTTTTTTTTCAATACCTACAAAAGTGTCTGTAGAAAGGAGGAAGGAGGAGGGAATATATTGATATTTTAACTGTATTTTTTTCTTTCCTTTGTGTTTGCTCCAACAGCTGTAAAGCAAATCAGACCCTTAATTAAAGTTGGCTCTGTGAGATTAGCAAGTACCCAGTAAATTATTTAAGCAGTTACTAACCAAATGCTTCATTTTCAGACATGGACTTCTGAATGGATCTAAAAGAATTAAAAGAATTTACCATTAGTTGAAAGTCAGAATGAGAAACGAAAGCATGTTTAATCAAATATGGATATTTTGAAACTAATTCTTCAAAGCAGGGCACAGGGATTTAACTGGGCAATTCCCACTGGCTTTAATTGGAGTTACTTGGCTTTTCTCGTTCACCCAGTCATCTACTCCCACATGCCACACAAAGCTCTGAAAGCTTCTGAGTTTTCATTCTGTAAAAATATGTTATTCAAGTTTCTTTTTGGAATGAAGAATTCATGATTGAATCAGGGAGCCCATCAGAAAGAAAATAAGAGATATCTTTTCTTTAGACATGATCTGAAGTGTCCTACAACTCTTAGAAAAGTCTGGCAACATAATAATGGACTGAACCAAAGAGCTACATAGGAACATACCACCCCCGCAACCTTGAGTGACATTTTATTGCCCAAATAAACCTTGAGCTTTTTGCACGTTTACATTAAGGAATAGTCCTCACTCATGACTCCACCTGTTGTCAGTGGTTTATAGATGATGATTTATAGAATATTCTAACTTACTTAACAGAAGAAAATCTTTGAAATAACAAAGATTTACCCTTTGAATTTGTTTCACTTTATCCATAAAAAGCCCAATGGAGAGTTGTTTATGAGCTAGAGGATGAAGCCAGAAGATTATACCAGATGAGACTACATACTCTGTAATCTGTGACAACTATTAGCAGAAGGGAAAGAACACAAAAACTGAAATCCACTTCCCAACTTCAGGCATGTATGTGCTGAAGGGTTTCCTGAGTATGAGGGTACAACTGAACTATTGTTTTTTCAAGGAACTGGTCAGTAAGTACCAGGTCCTTTTTAAACCACTTGGGGTTTGTTTTGTTTGCTTGGGGTTTTTTTTTGTTTTTTTGTTTGTTTGTTTGTTTGTTTGTTTGTTTGTTTGTTTGTTTGTTTTTTCTTCCAGAGTTCCACAATTTATTTCTTACTCTGTAAACAAGGCATACTTCCATTTATTTTGGTTTTGGTACTGCTTCGTTTGGTGCTTCCTTGTTGCCCCTTTGTAAGAAAAAAAAGGCCTACAGTTCTTCATTCACTTTCTCCATATCTTTAGAAAAGGCCAATGTGAACATTTCTGCATTATCAATGAGGGAATCATGCCAGGATAGTAATGGCTAGACACTCACAACGAAATAATTTTCATTACAAAATCTTTTCATGTTGAGTGTAATTATTTTCATCCATCTTGCTCTTTTTTTTAATTGATCAGTCAAATCTAGACAACTCTTCTAAATTATGATAATTCATTTTGAATAGGATTAGTTTTAGAACAGAATAGTTTTATTTGCATTTTAAGGTTTGACACTGCAGCTATAGACTGCTATCTCTGTTCCCGAGGCAGACTTAGTTCTGATTTAAGCAGAAAACTCTTAGGCAGCTAAGTGATTGCATCATATTTGGTAGAGCTTGGTAGGGTGAACCTTGGGTAAGGCCTACACATTAATTTGGCTTCCTTTAGAAGTGTTAAAGAATGATGAGAAAATCATGAATGATAGAGTTATGTCCATACTTTATCTAATGCAGTTTTAGAGCATTTTCACAGGGCTCTCACTGGTCACAGATAACTGACCTCACAGCTCTGAGTGAGTACGACTCTGTGTTTCCATTTGATAAGTTACTACTGGTTTTATCAGATGACCAGAAAAAGATTAAAACTGTTACTTAAGACAAAGAAGCTCTTAATTTTCTTTGAAATCTTTATCTGTTTTGAAATTTCTCAGCAACAGACACAGATAATATTGATGTTCTGAATTTAGTGGAGCCCCACCTAGGGAAGAAAAAAAAAAAAGTCTGGGGATTTTCATGTCTGTAACAGCCAGACAGTTATGATCTGTCTCTATCATTCCATTAGGCAGGATTTTAGATTTCATCTGAAAGGGACCACTTTAGTAATGCAATAGCCTTCAACCTGAGCCAAAAAATAATTTTCAGAATAAATTCCTCTGCTTACTTACATATTAATTATTTGCCCAAAACACAGAATTGTATCTTAATGAATGGATGCAAAGCATGCTGCTGTCACAAATATACCTGATAAAATACTGTCTAACCTGTTTTATCTGAATAATTTTGCAACTAATTTTTCACTTGGATTAAAAAAAGAAACAAAAATCTCTTCAGGAGATTATCAGGTCAGCGGTGCAAACATGCTATAAAATAGGTTACCACTTCAATCTTTCAGATAAGCAGACATATGGTAAAACCAAGCCCTGATTAACTGCATTTCATTTTAGCTGTCCTCATTCTGATATTTTGGAATAAAGCTTTATGTATATGAAAAAATCATGACAAAAGAGCTTTAGTCATGCATTACAAGCTTGTTACTTGCTTTCCAGCTGCAACATTAACACATGTACTCTATGAGAATTAAAGCAACATTGGCAAACATTAATAAAACAACAAGGATGAAAGGTACAGACAAATATAGTGACACTGTGTAGACCTCGAACTGGTCTCAACTTACTTTCTTTTTTTGGTCACTGTGTTCTCAAAGTCAGGAAATTCCTTTTAAAAAGATAAAGAAAAAAAAGTCTATGAAAATCAAAAATTCTTAATCCAAATATAACGTTTTCCTCTCTGGAAAGACACTGAATAAGGTACTTTTGATGCCTGTTTTTAATATCCACTAACATTTCCAGTCTTTTTTTCCCCAAAAGCTGAAGCTGTGGAGAGCACAGTGCAGCAGAGATTATATGCAGCAGTTATATGTCCTGATTTCAGAAGGCTTCAATATCCATGGCTCTCAAGAAACTGACAACCATAATACCAAAAAAAAAAAAAATGAGAGAAAAATAATCTTATCCCAAGAATGAATATTGTATTTCTTCCATAGTATGATTCTTTTACATTTTATGAGGATAAAATACTATGTTACAATGGGATGTGGCTCTCTGAGAAATATGGAAGGATGCAGACTCTGTAATCCTATTACATGCAGAAGAATGTGGAAGAGAACAGGAAACACTGTGGATAAAATTGAAAGTTGTGCAGGTTGGCCTGGCAAAACTCTGATGGCACCAAATCAGAATTAAGCACTGACCTGAAGGCAAGATCACATAGCCCCTAGGGCCCAGGTGATATGTATGGTGACAAGATGTGGGAAGGAAGAGTTATGTGGGTGTTGAAAGAGTGAATAACAGGGTGTCTCACTCTGCAACTAATGCCAAAACATCTCATTGTATCTTTGCTGTTGCAGTTACCCTGGGACTTGAAGATAATTTTAACTTTAAGAAAGACTGAGGATGTCATGCTAGGACACAAGAGATCGCTGATCCTTATACTATTTTGATGTCTCCCGAGACAGAATAGCTAAACACTGGATCACTTTCATATCTATTTCTTCCATCCTGGAAAGCAGGAGCAGGGATAAGAATGTCCATAATGATTTTCACTTCAATCTGCTGTGCGACAAGAGACGTTACAAAAACCCCAACCCATTCATTTTATAAATATGAAAACTTCACCATGTGGACCTACTTCCGTTATTCTTATGTTTAATTTATTTCCTTCATGTAACACTATCTACACCTGCATGGCTACACCACAGTAGTTTAAAAATGTCATCCAGTTTGCATGATGAAAAGCCAAACGTATTACATAAAATAATGTAAGTACATAACTGAGCATTTTATATTTTTCCCTTCCTCTCAGTAAAGCCCATCACAGATTTTTTTTTTTAAGCTTCTTCAGGAAAATGCATTAATAAAAGGCTGTTTTACTGCACTGAGGTTGTTTTAGCGGAGCATAGGAGGCACTGTTAGCACCTGGACCTGTGTGAATGCTAATAATTGTATCCAGTTTCCACAGAATTTTTCTTTGCATATGTAGACTTATTCACGGATACTGTGTGCAAATCAAAAGAGTATACAGAATTTATCATCTACTTCAAAACTCTGCAAGCAATATAAGATAAATTTCTTACTGAGAAAAAAACCCCAGCATTTTAGTCTTGGAACAAATCTTTTCAATAGCTGTAAAGCAATTACTGGATGAGGTGCACAGACACATAGAGAAGTTTAAAAATTTTGAAAAACTGATTTTAAGGCTCCTTTAAAAGGGTAGTATCAACATCTCATTAAAAAAAAAGTCCAATATTTGATTTCAAAGAGGCCTGTTAAAGGAAGCATTATGTATGGCAGTTAGGAACCAAAAGATATTTTAAGTAAGAATCTCTGTATGATCCAGGGAAAAAATTTGAGACCAGGCCTTCTCTAAACCCTGGTGTGGCTACACCAAATCATGTGTAACTTTAATTTGAAACTAGAAATTAAGCAGTTCTAAAAACATATCTTGTCTTAGAATGTAAATCAAGATGCACCTAGACTCTTCTCTCCACGTTCTCCAAAATGCATAATTACCTTGTTTATGGGAACAATTCTTTCCTTCTCTATCCCAAATATGAATTTCCTAGAAACAAACTGCACATGTGGAGACTCAGCTTTATGAAATTATTCATAAAATCCTTTCGTCCCTGTTTTTATGAAATGACTCTAAATTAAATGATTGAGAGAATCTTTGTGGTGTTTACAAGCTGGCTGAGGAAGCTAGAGTTACTGTGTCTGTTTAAGACTTGCAAGCAGGAAAACGATCATTTCAGATAACTTGCTCACTTCTTTCTCCACTAGAACCAAGTGTCAATTATAACACTGCAGATTAAAGCAGGTATCATGACTGATTGTGATTTTCCTGGCAACAACTTAGAAAAACTGATAAATTATTTGGAACTTTTCTGATCTAGAGGGTAGTCGATCATATCATGGTCAGAAGCTGAAAAATGTGTGGATCTCATGACATTTGGTGATTGAAATCTGATGGGAAATATATGAAAATAGTTTTAATACTGAAGACTCTTTCCTTGAGAAACTGAAGACAGCTCATAAGGCAGAAGACTATAACAGCAAACTACAAGAGGTAGAAATTAATTTTCCTGGTTAATCATATAGTTACAGACAAAGTGTACCCATATGATTCATTATGTACTGTTGGCTACCAGCTGTTTCCAAGGAAGATTCAGTTCAGCTTTGCTGTGCATAAGGTTCACAACCAACACCATGAATCTGTTTTTTTTTCTTTCTGTCTGAGAATCTTACTGAAGCTGAGCAACAGGCCTAGTAATCAAAAAGTTAACAGGCCAATTCCCTAAAAGGATGAAAATCAAAAGGCAAATAAGGAAGGTCATAAAGATGATCAGAGGGGTGGTCAGAGGACAGGCAGAGAGAGCTGATGTTGCTCAGCCTGGAGAAAAGAAGGGTCCGTGGAGATTTCATGGCAGCCTTCCGGTATCTGAAGGGGGCCTACAAGAAAGCTGGGGAGGGACATTATACAAGGCCTGGTAGTGATAGGATGAGAGGTAATGGCTTCAACCTAAAAGAGGGTAGATTTAGATAAGATGTAATGAATAGGGTCTTCACCGTGAGGATGGTGAGACACTGGAACAGGTTGCCCAGGGAAGTTGTGGATGATCCCTCTCTGGAAGTATTCAAAACCAAGTTAGATGGGACTTGGACCAACCTGGTCTAGTGGAAGATGTTCCTGTCCATGACAGAGAGGTTGGAACCAGATGCTCTTTGAGGTCCCTTCCAACCCAAAACATTCTATGATTCTATGAAGTGTGTATAACAGACAGTTATACAAGTTATAACAAGACAGTACCACAGCAACCTGGAGTGGGAACAGCCCAGACAAAACATTTTGTATACTGAACAGATCTTTTATGTTATGTGAAGAAGAAGAAAAATGTACATGAAAGAGAGATTATTCTTCATCTAGGATATGTCATTTGGGTAGATATTTGCCCAGGAGCAAAAATGATCATGGTTCAAAAAGGTGCCCAAAGAGTATGTTCGCTGAATTATGCCCTGCAAAGTTTCAGTGAACCACAGTACCTTATATTTCCCATGTCTCCAGAAGAATGTCACAGCACAGCTATGATTAGGACAAATCCCAACAGACAAGATAACTGCAAGAAAATAACTCCCTTACTGCAGTATGAGGGAAAATTTCCTCTCGCCCTAGCCTCCTTTTTTTAAGTTGTGGGGAGCAGACCTTAGATGCCTGCCCTGTTGATTTCTGAGGTAGTATAGGAGAAAGGAAGAGAGCAAAGCCTCCTAAGGAGGAGATGTGCCATGCCAGGCTGATCCACCCTCAGGAGATTTAACAGCTCTGTGGAATCTGCATGGCCATGGTTCAGCCAACCATTTAAACATACACTCGAGCCCATACCTACTTAGCGGTGCACTTAAGTACATGCATTACTGAATAATGATAGATGGCTATATCAGGGCCTGAGGGAGCCAATAATGTTCTGAATTTATCATGCTGTGGGGGCTGCCCTGCAGCCCGGAACCAAGTGACGGAATTAAAAATGGGAGAGAAGTACAAATGGGCTCAGTTAATAAGCTTAACGGCTTCATCCAAGGTGTAGGTCTAATAACTCACATGCTAGAAATAGCAGATAAGATTACACACAGTCCTTTGGCCTTAGCGACATTTTTCCATAGGTCTTACTGCTGACACGTCACCACTAATCTTGTTTTCCATTTCTAGAGAGTATTTTATAAATAATCATGTTGATTCTACAGCCAGCACAGTGACACAGCACCCAGCCGTTATTTTTAGTTAAGTGCTGAGCTGAATATTCTCTCAGAACAAAATAAAACTCACAGCCAGTCTAGGAAGCTTCTTGTTCATATCTAGTGAGCCAAAAGTTCTCTTATCCATTTAGTGTTGCTTTTATCGCTGATGAAATCTAAATTTAGTGATAAATAAAAATGCCATTAAAGTAGTCCCTCTAAGAAAACAGAAAAGCTAAGAGAATGCTAACAGAAATGATGAGTTAGCAGAAACCAAAGTCCTGGATCCTTCTACTCACTGGTGTACATGTATCTTCATGGATTATGCAGTGCCATTCCACAAAAACAGCACTGTGAAATGTGAAAAATATTTTTCTACAATCTGTTCAGATTAGCATACAAAATGTTTTAATCCTCTACTAGTAGCAAATCTGCTTCCCTAGGCTGGTTCAATGAAAATAAAGTTCTGTGTTGCCCAGCTTGATTACTTTTATTTAGCAAAGAAATGTACAAAGCCAAACTCTATGCTAATGTAATGAAGAGTTGGAAGTAATGCTGCCAAATAAAAAAAATAAATAAATAAAACCCAAACAAACAAAGAACTAAAGAAGAAAAAGCAGGAAACAAAAAGTCTGATGTAAACGATCACTGCAGCTTTAATCCTTCGTCTTACACATTGTGAAAACCATAGCAGAGCACAGTGCTGTGGCTGTGTCTTTATCATACCTTGACAAGATAAAGAAAAATTTCTAGTAGTTATCTATTGCAAAGTATATTAGGACATCATGTTACATGCTGGGTAAAAAGCAAAAACTGAATCTGCTTTTAATTTTCATTTTACTTTGTCTGAATACTGCTCCTAACAGAAAAACATCTATTGGACAGGAATATTAGTGTAGTTGTCATTACATATTAAGCCGGTTTGTAGTCAAGGTAAAGGGGAAAAAGACTTGATGGATGTAGGAGCTGAAGTATAATGCCCACCTTTGCTAGTAGAATGGCATGTTTCACTATGGTTGTGTAAGACAGCCTTAACCAAATAGCTAGAGCTTCACACAACTGAAATAAGCGTGCTAAGATTGGGTTACAGCCATATTTCACAACGATGATTAAACACATTTAGTTGGAATAGTGTAGAGGTGGTTTATTCGTATAGTAACAAAGTCACAACTTGATAATGAGGAGAAAACCATCACACAGGAGAGCATCTCCCACCTACTGCAGTAGAATTATAAAGCAGGCACACTTCAGAGCCCAGGGTCATAGATCTGGGCTGAAGCTATAGGGAATCATCTTGAGATCTCTGCACAGCTACACTTTTAAAACCAGGACCATTATATAAAGCACCAAGGTGATTTTCTGGAAGAGAGGGACATGCAGAGAGTGAGATGGCTGCAGCAAGAGGGTCTAGGAAGAAGGGGTTATTTCCTTTCCTGTAGGAGTTCAACAAGGGTGTGCCACACCTCCCCAGCCATTCTCCTATCCCACCCGCTTCTGCACTTCCTCCACATAAGTCCTGTGTGCAAACCTGCTTTGTAATATGGCAACACCATGGACCCCGCAGTCTCATAGGTACACGGCACCTAGCCCGGAGTGCACAGGGGTAAAGCCTGCCATAATTTCTGAAGAGAGGACAGTCTCTCTTCTTTGAATAATGAACATCCTGTTTTCCCTTTCTTCCTTCACCAGACTACATCATACCTTGCTATAGTTATAGATAGTAATTATAAATGAAGGAGCATTATAAAGCAGAGAACAGAGATTATGAAATGAAAAAGATTATGAAAATTAATCTACTAGGTTAAAGTATTTCTCAAAGTGTTAATTATATATTTATACCAATAACATATCGATAATAAAGGATTAAGGATTCTTAAGAAAAAAGAACCCAGAAGACAACCTCCTTCACATTTTTGCCTAGTGAAGTCTTGTAAAATGTAACGGTTATTCCAGAGGCCATCAGTTACGAAGTTCATACAAGTCACATGTTAGAAATGTATTTCTTTTATTAATAAAAAGGACAACTAAAAACACCAACAGTATATCCTGTAGAGACAAACTCCACTAATGTCTCTACGTAGCATTTTCATATGCTATTACTTGCAAAGAGAACTTCCCTCGTACAGGGAGGCTGCACTAATCCCACTTTGCTGCCAGCCGTATACAAACTCATGGCCTGTTTTTCAAGTGTGCCTGTTAAGAGTGGACAGAAATCAGGTCATTGGCTAAAGAAATGAGATTTGAACAGTGGCTCTGAAGGGCCTAAATATTTCAAACTGGTGGTTAAGCCACACGTGCCTGCATACAGAATAATATGTTTTGCAAAATACATTGCACACTTTGCAATTAAATTTTACTTACCAAAGACATAGACCTATCAGTTGTTCCACAGTTTACAGGCATGCTCACTGGAGTGCTAGCCCGGCAGTCGGTAGTAGTTGTATCCTTGGGTTCTTGATGTTCTGAGACAGGCTCATACAAGCTGTCCATTGAGCCCTCCTACAATATGTTTAAACAGATTTTCAAAAATTAACAGTCGCATACACATTAAAATAATAATTGATAAAGTAAACATTTTCTGTGATTTACAAAACAGAGAGTGATTTTCCTCCTGTCTTTTGGAATCTTTAATTTACTTCTTTATCTAAAAAAAAAGCATATAAAATTGATAGTAATAATTACCCAAATGCTGGAGTTCAAAGTATTATGGCTTAGTTTCCACAGGTTGGTTGGGTAAACCTGAGAGTCCAGAAAAATTAATATTATCTGCTCAGAAGGAGTAAAATCAGATGTATATCTCCACCAGAACACTACATTAAAACTTCTGTGAAAATTTCTATATAAACGATGAAGAAGTTTTGTAGTTACTACTTCTACTTTATGGGAAAAAAATTTAGTTTCATGCAGAAAGGTAACCCTATTCATTAGAAATAAATGGAAACAATGCTGCCAGCTCCCAGAATTTGAAAGTCATGGTTTAGGTCCCCAGCACAATAAGAATGACTGGAATTAAATTCCAATTGCATTCAATTTTTTCAACTGTTATAATGCATACATAAGGGTTCTTTTTCTACAGCCACCAAGGATATAAACATTTTAGCAGAAACTAAGATTTTCACATTTATCCCACAACTTCAAGAGCCAAGATTACATGTATACATCACCATTCCATAATTCAAGAGTTAAATGAAAGCAGATGGTGAAACTGAAGATACTCTAAGCAATGATCCTAGATTTTAGATGGTGCCACTTTGATCTACACTGAATATTTTTCCAGTGAATTCTGATTACTGATTTAAACTGCATTAATTAAAGAATAAATCAAATGTATAGCAGTATGAATTACAGCAGAGCAACACCATTGACATTAACATGGAGTATTATCATTTAAAAGTGTTATTTCCACTAGTACAGAAGAAAAAGAGAGATGTATATTTGGGGTTCTATTGTTATTATGTAAAGCCTCATAGGCAATGTTATTGATTGGTGAAACGACAGTTCAAAGATGTGACTAATTTTTGCAACCACAGTGTTTATCTATAGATCTTTATTTACTTCACTCTACAAGAGTCTGGATAAATCAAGAGAAATGTTGTGGGATAAATATTACAAGCTGAACCTCTTGAAAAAGCTAGTTATATACTGGAATTCATTCTAGGAACTAATGAGTTAATGCTTCCTGGGAAAGTGGTGCATAGCTTATGAAGCACACTACTCATGGCTTATGAAGCACATTGCACATGGCTTGTGCTCCCAACAACCACCTGAGCCTGGGTTTTGGCAGCAAATGAGTTTATTCATAAGAATTGTATTTCTTTTCACTGTAACTGTGTTGCCATGTAGGCTTCATGATGCCATGACATGATGGTTCAGGCTCCCAGTCTGAAGTTGTGGATTTAGCATTTCTAGGCAAAAATGATGAGTTTAAAAGCTTGTCATAATCTTCTGGGGTTCTGCAATATAAAATGTAATCATATACTTCTCCCTCAATAGTGAGTAATACAAGACTTTGGAAAAGTTAAGAATTTAATGGGGGGGTTGGGGACGGGGGCAGGGCCAGGAGGGAGAGAGGAATGAAAAGAGGGGGGGAGTGTAAAGAAAATGTAGAAGAAGACAGGATGAGAGGAATACAATTATATAAAGGAGAGAAGTGAGGAAAAGCTCAATAATAAAAGAGGGGACAGAGTTGGGGAGACAGAAGAGGAGGGAAGAGACAATGCAAGAGAGAGAAAGAGCATAAGGGGGAGCATGTGAGAATGAGTGCTCAGGAGAAGGAAAGAGGGAGAGTATAAGAGCTCGAAGAAAGAGAATGCTCATGTGAGAAAGATGGAGTGCAAAAGTGCGAGAAAGACCAGGTACGTAAGAAAAAAAATCAAATATGTGAGAAAAGAGTGAGTGCATGTGAAAGAGTGAGGACATGGGGAATAGAAAGTGCATGAAAAATAATCAGAGCAAGAGAAAGGGAATGCATACAAGAAATGGAGCACATAGGAAAGCACATGAGAAAGAACACAAAAATTGAGTGTACAAAGAAAAGCAAGCACACAAAAGGGAGACTGGGTGAAGAAGATAAAGACATAGATGAGATAAGAAGGGGAGGGGAGAGTATGCCTGAGAGTAAATGAGAGAAACTGTGAGAGGATGTGTAAGAGTGAGCAACAGCAAGAAGGAACATATGAGAAAGAGATATTAAATGAGAAAGAGAAAGTTCACCTGAGAAAGAGTGGGCATAAGGGCATGGTAAAGGCTGTGAGTGCATAAGGAACCCATGAGTGTGTGAGAGAGAAAGTGTATGAGAAAAAACAAGTGCATGTGAGGAATGAACCAGGGAATGAGAAAGAGTGAGAACATGACAGAGAGGGAGGACACCAAAACCAGCAAGGGCACGGAAAGGGGCACAGGTGTGAGAAAGGGAGAGCACTCAAGAAAGGGGATGCACGGAGAGAGTGTGAGCATGGACAAGAAAGTGAGCAAGGGAGAAAGAATGAGTACATGCACAAAAGAGTGGGAAAGAACACACAAGAAAGAGGGAGAGACTGTGTGGATGAGAGAAAGAAGCCTGTGCAAGAAAGTGTTACTGAACGAGAGCAAACATGTGAGAGTGACAGTGTGTGAGAATGAGTGACTGGGAGAGAAAGGATGAGAGAAAGACCAAGGGGATGGAGCTTTCAAGAAAGAAAGCCCTCAAGAAAGGGAGGGAGATAGTGTGTGGGGAAAAGACAGAGATGCACAAGAGAAGGGAGAGAACACAAGAAAAAACTTTTGGAAGAATCCAAGCGTGGGTACGTGAGAAAGAGTGCAGGGTTACAGGAAGGAGCAGCAGTGTGGGAAAGAGCAAGAGAATGGAACAGAGAGAGAATGTATGAGAGAGTGGGCTCTGATACGAGCAGGCACAGGCAAGAGTGAGCACACACACGGGGAGCGTGGATGTGAGAGAGGACAGCCAAGAAAGCAAGAGCAAAAAAGGAAGCATGCACGAGGAAGCACAGAAGAGTGAGGAAGAAAGTGCCCAACAGAGAGAAAGCATGCCTTCCATTTACAAGAGGGGTTTTGCCCTGTAGCTTTATACTTTGTAGGAGTATATTTCTGTTGTAGGACATAAATATGGAAAGAAATAACTTTCAGGGTAACTCAAAACTTAACTTGCCTCCCTTTTTAATTTTTTTTTTTTTTTTTAAAGTTAGGTCTACTTTTATACCAAAGCCTGCAGTGTCAGTAAAATTTTTCCATTTCACATGCTCCTTTAGTAGTCCTGAGCACAATAAAGAGTACAAAGCAATATGAGAGAGGGAAGAAGAAAATGCTGGAGTAGTTAGCATGTTTTCTTTCTTGTACACTGCATGAGAAAATCTTTTGAAGCCCTTTGCCTCAGGAGTTTTGTGGGATAAAAAGGTCCTAGTCCAGATCTAGAAGAAAATGACTGTAGCTTTTCTTTGTATGGTCTTATTATCATGACATGCAGAGTCTAGATTGATCATAAGGCATGAAAAGCTCAACCACTTAGATCTCTTCTACTCAGCCTACACTTTAAGGAATGGTCATTCAGTAATCCTTCTTTCTTAAAACACTTCTTTTAAAGTCAAATCCATTTCTAAGTAGCACCACACCCCAATAGCCATTAGCAGCATTAGTACCTTTCTATTTACAGTTTCTTTAAACATATGGAGGTTCCATCTAATTAATAATATTTTTTACAATACTTTTATTAATACTTATTTTCTCTGCATCTTTCACCACAGAAACATTAGCTAGTGCCAAGTGCTTTTTCAGCTTATATCATTAAATGTAATGTATTTTACACTGTGCTCTCAGCACATCTTTAAACCAACTATCAAAATAAAATATATGCCTGATTGAATGTTACTGAAAATTGTTAAAATAATTAGACTTTCATTCTGTACTTAACTTTATGTTTTACTAGCAAAAGTGGTCATTAGAGAGCTACCATATGGAAGAGAAATAGACAAATGCAAGGGATCTAATTTGGCTTAAACCCTGAAATCAGTGCTCAACCTGAATAACTCATCTGAGCAACCCTCTGGTTAAGAGTTTTGTATCCTTTCCCTGTTGCCCTTCTTGCCCAGGTTTCTGATGTGCAAAGTGTCAGCACCTCTTCAGTATCTGAAATTCTTTCCTGTGTTCATTAATTCCATTACTAATGCCATTGTTCACTGCTGAAGAAGGAAGGATCTAGCCTTTGAGTATTGCCTTTTGTAAGGAAGTCTTTCATGCCCCTCACATCCCATTTATTAAGGAAAATTTACTGAAGTTCAGTTTTTCTTTGAAACAGAAATACATCTGACTGTACCTCTCTTCGTCAATGAAATGCTGGACAAGCATGAATCAGGGCACAGTAACTGCACTAGTGCCACACTTTCTTATGTCAGCTAACAGACACCCAAATGACTCCTCAGCAAAGCTGTTAAAACACCATCAAAATCATACTTGACAGGCAAGTTACATGCAGCCACCTTGGTTTGGGGGGTTTGCTACAACAGAAACAGGTTCTTGCATACCAAGGAGGTTCGATGCCTGGACATGTTCCTGGATATGTGTACTTTACCAATAGAGATAGAGCCTTAGACTTCCTTGTGGGTCCAAAAGTAGAGAAATATCTGAAAAAATTTATTTGGATAAGTGTACAACTGTGGTAAAAAATGGCCCCATCTAAGGAGACACATCAGCTGCTTCAAAGGGTAAATGCTACCAAACCACTAAAAGTGTATCTTCCCAGAAAAGAGAATAACCCAGAACAAGATTATCTAGTCGTGGTAACCCCAGTGTGTATATTCCTGATACTGAAGAGTTAGTTCAAGAAAATAATGTAAAAAACATGAATTCTACCTTAACTAAAGGACTTGATAATTTCATATTATCTTTTATTTATCAGATTTGTAGGATACTGTTATTTATTAGGCAGGGTATCAAAATAAATGCTTTGGCAACACATTTTCTTGTAATTCATACAGAAGCAGTGCTTGATTTGGGCATCTCTTTATATTGTCCATAAAAAAAAGAAAAAAAAAAATGGTATTTTTCTGACTAAATTATCTGACATGCTAAGTGCCATAAAATAGAAAAGACACTGCAACTTCAGAGTCTAAGGCTGACCTTTTAACATGATAGGTCTACAAAAGAAGGGACGCTTATGGTTTTGATCACTTTGTAAATGGGAAAGGGATACAAATTCTTGAAGGGAAATCTAATTTGTCTACAAATCCCTTGAGACCAAGGCAATGAATCTGATGCAAAATTAATCTCACTTGAGAAACCATATCATTCTGAAGTCAACACAGGACACAAAGTACTGTTGGGAAAACACCTCATGCTGGAGCACTTATACTAGGAGGTCAAAGGGCTCCCAGGTGGCAACAAATTAGAGTAATTTCTGTCTGCCTCTCTGGGAAGGGCAGAGTCCGGTCCAGACTCCGAAAGCCCGCACCATCTTGTAACTCAAGTGTCTTCAGCGTCCATGTCACCACTTGCTAGACTGGCCCATAACACCGTGTCTCTCCTGCTAAAAATATGTCTTAGTTTTACGGACAGGTATAAAAGCAAACCCACAGAGAATCAAATCTGACAGCATAAACTGAAGTTCCTATAACTACCATAGTGTTCCACCACTTTAGATCAGCCAGAAGCCTGATTCTACTCTGTTTTTAAACAGAATATTCCTCTAATTCCCTCAAACTGTAGCTTACTTCAACCACTGTAATCCATAAGGTGGAAAACTGTTGTTTGAGATATAAAACAGTCTATTGTTAAAAGATGTGCGTATGTACACACACATGTGCACAGAAGCAAACACTCATTGCAGTCCAAAATTTTGTCAGTCAGTCTACATGAGGAAAACACTTCCATGCAGCTTTCTCACATATGGGATTCTCTGCTCCTGAAAGGGCAAGAAGAGCTAGAGGTACAGAAAGAATGAACCTTGCTTCTTGTCAAGCTGTGCCTGTTACTGGATGGTTTTCATACAAGAAGCAGGCTGCTAGAAGCTCTCTTGTATGGCTGGAACTAATAACATGTTTACTTGTCCCCACGGACGTCCTGTCAATACCGGCTGAAAGTGGGTGACCACATGTATTTCAGCAGGGGAGGTGTTCCCATGCTGAAAAAGCACCAGTGGGCAGCAATGGGTGCAATCCAAGGCAGTAGGAAACATGGGCTCTGTAGTTGTCTCCTTATTCCCCAGAAATTTGGCTAATGCTTCCTGGACTTGCCTGAAGGGACAATTGGTTTGAACCCACCTAAGGTGTTCTCCGTGAGGAACCTTGCACTGCCACAGCTCTTCCCTTTGCACAGTTTCTCTTGCTGCTTATTGTCACAGCTCTGAGTGTGAACCCTGAATCATATCTGTGCGACTGAGCTATATATCACTATTTTTCCTGAGTGATGTTTAGTTTCCCAAGTATACAGTCTTTTTGTACAGCTCTGTTTCTTCTGCCTGCCAATAGTCTAAACTTCTCTTCATGGATTAAGGTTTAGCAGTTACTCCAGATGTTCACTTCATGTAAATCACCAGTGATTTCTATTCATCATTGGCTATTTTCATCTACTAAGGAACTGGCACCTCTAGTGTCTTTAAAAATTGTCTTTAAAGCGTAATTATTTTGTTGCTGTGCATTATTTCTGATTTGACTGTCTTGCATAGAAAAATACCCTTACATTGATACTTCAACCACTTTGTTGCTGGCCTTTTCACAGTCACTGGCTGACAGAGTAAAGGTAGCTAGTGTACATATTTGGATCACTAGCTCATTTCCAAACTAGACAATCTGATTACAGAAAGCAAGTGCACTGTGTCGCATGCCCAGGGAGCACTGTACAGGGCTCTGAGTTTTATTAACCACATTAGTGACTGATGAATTATCTTTAGAACTTGATAGATTGTGAGGTGTTTTGCTAGGCGCTGGAAAGATTACCAAAGGGCACAGAACGGTTCCCACAGAAAGCTTGTAAAGAATGGAGGTTATCTTCTTAGCAGCAATCTTTAAACAGAACTAATTATTTCATTACAGAAACTACCATGGCACTAGCTTTCACTTGTCTGAACCATCCATTATTACTGCAGTCATTAACTCTCACAGAAACTCCAGTCGCTGCATACCCAGTTTAACAGAGAAACTGCAACTTGACCTATTCTCACCCACACGATCTACCTCACATTTTCTCTAAGTGCTGATTTCTCAACTGATACAGGGCTCAACAGCATTTTAAAAAGTAAACTACGTAGAAAGCAAGAAGCTGCCCCAATGAAATAATAAAATATTGATAGAACAGTTCTGTACCAAAGAACTTCAGAAATTAGTATTTTCAAGCCGTTACAGATTGTACCACAAAGTCATTGTTAACTTTGAACAAATACAAAGGTATTCACATTAAACTGTTATCCAAGTGTCATTGAATCCCCAGGGAATAATTTTTTATGAGTGACTTTTGTCACAGATTCCTAGAATACCACTGCATTTTACTTTAAGTACTCCAAAGCAGCTTTTAATCTTTATGTCCTAGAGAATACCACTACTTTGCACTAAGATAGCATTAGCAATCACAAACAACAGTTTACACAAAGCAGCTCCTGGTTTGAATTTGTGTCAGTGCAGTCTGAATATAGATTGTTATTGTTCTTTGTAAACGTATGTGGAAGATATATTAAACACCTGGACAAAAGATGAAAAATAAGCAAACAAATCTACTGTGCTGTGTAAATACAGCAAATGTACTTGTCTAATTACCAGTACTAATACTGAACATTGGTATTGGCAGATGGTTAAGGTTTGAAAACAGAAACAGTTTCCATGGATTTCCTATCCTGATTTACCTGTTTATTCCGAGCTAGTTATCTTAGGGCAAGGAAAGTGGGGGAGGGTGGAAAAAGAGAGAGAGAGAAAGTGGGAAGAAAAAAAACCAGAACACCAACAGACCAACACTCACAACCTGAAGAGGGTCTTAAATCGACTCCTCTGGCTGTGAGTAAATATTGCCATATGACTGGATTAGCCCTGATGACTATGTATTCATGCTTGGCTGATAGAAAACTAATGCTCGAAAAGTTCTAGCAGTTCTCCCAAAGTATTTAAGAAAGAAAAGACATACTGTTAGCTCAAAAAATACCTAGCTTAAAGCAAATAAAAGCATACATATATTTAGTAATTTTAACAGTCATATGAGGTGTTTTACTGTGTGGGCGTCCAATGCCTCACGTTGAAATCTGCATATTTCTGCATTAGTCACAGGTAAGGAACAGTACATATATTATATACTTTTTACTTAATCTTATTTCTACTGAATAATACTTTGCTCTCATATGTAAACCCTTTCATCTATGCTAGAGACTTGCTGTTGTTACACGACTCTTGCATAGTTTGTGATATAACACCTTGGGGTTTTTTTCCATACAAGCACACTCACCAGTTCAGTTTATCAGCTCAGCAACCCACTAAATAAAAACATGAATGTGCACACTTACCAGAGAAAAACAGAAGAGATTCATGTTGGTATTGAGATCCTTTCCAGCACCCCAAAATTCTGCTCCGCAAACTCCTGCCACGCAGTGCAGCTCCTCCTTGCTCTCCCAGCTGTTTGTACATTTCTCCGTGGAGATTACTGCAAGATAAAATCCCTGCAATAATCCACTGGATTCAGAGCCCATTATCAAATGAGACAGGCTTCTCCAGGCCAGCACAAACTGTTTTCTGAATTAAAGAACAATGTTTACTGACCAAACAAAAGCATGGTCTGAACGATTATGATGGACTTGGGAAATGCTCTCTTGCAGGCTGTTGTTTCCATTGAGTTTATCATTGAACAGAAATAAAACTCTTTCTGCCTAAGACCACTGGAACATATAGCTAATACCAAGGCAAATCTTCTCAGCTTATGAAGCTTATCAAAAGACACTCATGAATTCTTGGCAAATGCTGATTTTCTATACAGATGAACTGGTGTACTAGGTTCAGTAACTACTACTGACTACTTTTTGAATGAAAGCATCCTACTTAGAGACCTTGGACAAGAAACCAGTGGACCACAAGCAAATTATTAAAAGCAACAGGCAAACAAACAAAAAAAAACTCACACTCTGGGCCTGCACACTAAAGAATAATTACAAACCTATTGTCTGATGTTGAATGCTTGATGACACAGAATAGGACTAAACCAATTTTGCTATTAGGAAACATGGCAAACCTGGAAATGAAAAAATTGGGAGTATTCAATGATCCATTAGTTATAATAAGAGGTATGCAGACAGGCAGATGTGGGATAACCAAATATAAAGAAAAGCAGTAGCCTACGTCACTAGCTGCCATAAATCAGCAAAATTGCTTCACCTACAATGGAGTTGAACAATCTGAGGAAGAAATAATGCCAAAAGCACTGTGAGTCTCACATAGTCTCAGGTTATGAAACACCTGAAATTAGACTTGTTTTGAAATAACATTGCCCCATAACCCACTATTAATTTCTCATACGTGAGTGCTGTGATATTGCGTTACATGAACAAGCAGCAGTTAGCAGCAAAGATGCAAGCTGAAATTCACCACAAATGGACAGGTAGTGCAATTTTGTGACCAAGATCTTGGTTTTCTTTCTTTAGGCCCAAAGCTTCATATTTGTTAATGTCAAGCTTCTCTTTCATTGTTCATACTATTTCAGTTTTTTCTAGCAATTTTGCAATTGGATCCTGCACCACAGTGAATTTGAAATGTCTGTATTTTGGCAGGATAAATACATTTTAATATTAGTTAGTTTCTACCCTGAACAGAACCCAAACAAGGTGTCCTGGTTTGGGGTAAAACAGAGCTGGTTTTGCTCAATGATTTTAACTTCCTAGCTAAAGTTCTTCTAATTAACTGTCCTGCCTGAAGTTAGCAGCATTTTCATAAACTCCCTGTTTTTAGCAGTGAGAAGACTTCATGTTTGGAGTTACTGCCAGGGATTGGTGTGCAGACCAAGGCCACTGCTAAAGGATCTCACACGGAGGGTGGCAGAGAGCACCCCGCACCTGCGGGGAGGAGCAGGCAGGATAAGTGACCCCAAGATTCACCAGTGGGGTATTCCATCCCATATCTGGCACATCCAGTAAAAGCTGAGGGATCAGGAGGGGCAGCCCTTCTGTCACCCCTTCCAGGCTCTCGCTGGTCTTCTTCTGGCCTACGGGCTGCTTCTGCTGGAGTGGCCAGCATCCAAGGAGGACTCCATCCATGATGCTTTTGATCCTGAGCCCTGTGTTCCTGAACTGAGTTCCAGAATCCAGCTCCTGGACCTAGTTGCCCTATGTGGCTGAGTCCAGCCTGGGACCCTCTACCTGGGTGCTGCCCCACAGCCAGACAGCCAGGGGGGTGACAGTGACATATTGCCATCAGGGGGGAGTTGGGTTTGGGACTAACTTTGTGTATATTTGTATGTAGTCTATTTTATTATCATTATTACTATTATTATTAGTGGAAGTATTAAAGCTCTTTTCTTTTTTAATCAATAAGTCTCTCTCCCTTATTCCCTTTCCCTTTTCCCTTTGTGGGGTGGGGAGGGGGGTTAACAGAGAGCATTGTGGAGGGAAGAGGTGAACAGGGAGAATCTGTTACAGTTCTGGGGGCAGCCTTGATCCCAAACCGTGGCACGTGGCTCACACAAAAACACACCAACAGACACCAGAGGACAAATAAGATTCAAAATTTTAAAAGGATAAGATCTTTAGTTTGCACTTTTCCTATTTACTGTGAAGTATATAAAAGGGTTTTTTGCAGCCTTTCCCAGGCCTCCTTTTCAGTTATAATTTCAGGCTGGTTTCACATATTAGAAAAGTAAGGTTGACTATGGAAGAGCTTCATGAAATAGGTTACATTTTAGAAGCAAATTAATGAAAGATTTCTCATTTACTCCTCTTACAAACTTGAGGAACACTAACAGATTTTGTCAGTTGATACCTAGCGATAGTTTCCTAATGTGATTATACAAAAATAAACATCTGAGAGGCCTAGCTTGCCACAGATGAGCCTGCTTTTGCTTTGTGACTTACTTGCTAACTTCCTCATCAGGGATCAAGTTCTTTTCCTTCCTCTGCTTCAGGTTCTCCAGCTGGAAAACCTGAAATAAAAGCACAAACCTCGTGGGCAAAGTATTATGAAAATAATTTTTTCGACCCTGTCCCAGCTATGAAGAATTGCTTTTTTTTTTTTTTAAATACATATTTATAGTAATAACTATCTGAAAAATGCAAAATTACTGGAAAGCTAGTAAAATGACAAGAAACAATATGGAACCACCACCTAAGTAACTTAGGGAGATGTTTTTTGTTCAGACGATTTAATTTCTTGATTTTGGCTTGTGGCTTTTGAGGGGGTTTCACTCTGCATATTTACCCTGAAATCTTTGGGAGGAAATGTCATAATTTTATACCACAGATCCTAAAGGTAAGAGCAGCTAAGAAAGCACTGATCTTATACTGACCCATTCAGTTTCATTTTGTTTATATTTGTAGATGTGAAGCAAAACAAATTAAAAGATAGGAAGCAGCCTGTGTCTACAGTTACAGACATACACATATATAGCAAGCAACTGTGTAGGAAGGCAAAAATGCAGAGCTGTACAAGGCAACCTTTTGTAAAGAGAGATAAGTGCTCATCTGGAAACTTTTGAGGGCATTGGGCCAACTCTTGTTTCAGTTGTTCTTGCTTCACCATTTGGACAGGTGCAATTCATCACCTTGAAATCTCATGAGCTAGGCAGTATTCCATTGAAGTAAAATGTGAAAGCCAGAAGCAGGCTTTTCACAAGTACAGAGCTAGAGATTGAAACTGAGAGCTGTACTGGTTTAGACTCTGTGGACATGCCTCCTGAGTGCCTGTCCCAGATGGCTTGTTTGACTTCCTTCATTCTCCAAAAGGGAGACCTCCAGCATTCAATTGCTCTCATTTAATAACCTGGTGCAGTCATCCTTGTTTCCAGCTGTATCAGCAATCTGCATGTGTCTATACCAATGACATTATGGTGACAGTACTGGGTGAAAGTTAGCTATTCAAGTCAGAATTAAAATATTCGGTTCAAATATCCCACTTGAGAAACAGAAATTTAACCCACTCTGATTTCCATTCTGATGGGCTAATATCTTTACAGAAAATAGCCTTCAGTGAAGACTTCAAGTGGGATTCCAATGTACTGCTGCAGGTATTCTGGAAGCAAGACACTAAGATCCTAAGAGTAAAGACTGGCGATTTGTTATTACATGGTTTTGAGTACTTACAGTGTTAAGATGACTCTTATGAAAAGGTAATATTTTAGACTTTTACTAATTCATGGATACAGCCACCTGTAAGGGTGGTTTGTTGATAGGCCTAATCTATAGATGGCATTACCCATCAGGTTTCAGTCCTAGACCGGTGGATAAATTACAAACTGTGAAGAAACACGTACTGTAATAATTGAAATAAGATGCAACAGCTTATGATTCAGGATGAATAATACAAATAAAATAGTCAGCAAGAGGTCTTAATGCCACTTGGTACCACAGATATCTGTGCAAGGAATTTGAGCTTTGAAAATAATTTAAAAAACAGTAACTAAGTAGAACAAATTTGAACCACAGAATCACAGAGTGGTAGGTGTTGGAAGGGACCTCTCGAGAATATCTTGTACAATCCCCCTGCCCAAGCAGGTTTGCCTAGATCGGGTTACACAGGAACACATCTGGAGGGTTTGGAAAATCCCCAGAGAAGGAAACTCCACAACGTCTCTGGCAGCCTGTTCCAGTGCTGCGTCGCCCTCACAGTAAAGAAGTGTTTCCTCGTGTTTAGGTGGAACTTCCTGTGTTCCCATTTGTGCCCATTGCCCCTTGTCCTGCCACTGGGCACTGCTGAGAAGAGACTGGCCCCATCCTCTTGATACCTGTCTTTCGATATTTATAAGCATTAATAAGATTCCCCCTCAGTCTTCTCTTCTCCAGGCTAACCAGATCCAGGTCTCTCAGCCTTTCCTCATAAGAGAGATGGTCCAGTTCCCTCATCATCTTTGTGATTGGACTTCCTCCAATAGATTCTTGTCTCTCTTGAACTGAGGAGCCCAGAATTGGACACAGTATTCCAGATGTGGCCTTGAAGGTAACATCAGTGTTGTGACATCTATGTACATTTTATCTGGTATAAATAATTTGCAACAGCAGTAGCATACCAGAATAGCAAAACAATAGTATAATGAAGGTACAGAAATCAGTTTTACCAAACAGAAAACACTTGAACCTTTACTTCCTAGATCTAACCTTGCACTACTGCTAGCATTTAATTCTCCTTCTTTACTGCTACATGATTTCTACATGCTTAGGCTCTGCATTCTTGCAAGTACTCCAAGGACATTAAAATAGAAAAAAAAAAAAAAAAAAAAGCCCACAAATAGAGGCTTTCATATATTGATGTTTCTATTCCTGCAGAATGAATAGACTTCATAGCTGGGATCTCTAGGCATCCTTGGCCTTTTCAGGATACCGAATTTCAGCTGTGTATTCACATTAAGTAGCAACCCTTAATCTAGCCCAACATACAACTAATGTCAAGCCATGATTCAGGGACTCACAATTCAGCCTCTGCTCCAGGCTCCCAGTCCTCTGATGCCACCCTACTACTGCAGCTTCATCTGTCACTGCAAGAACTCACCAGCAGAGCTGTGCAATTTATAGATTTCTTTGGTTTGCTGGAGCGAGGAAAAATAACGTATTAGTAGTTGTTAACCTGGACACATTTCAGTAAGTCTGGAACTAATATTTACCCCTATTTTCTTCTCCCTTCTTTTTTTCCCTCCCACAGCATATCTATCCTTAATGAAAATGTACATCTACTTTTCCTCTGATTATCATCTATTTGTTATCTGAACATCTTCATGCAGATTTAAACGAAGAACAACAATGCTACTGCCTGAATATAATGACTATTAAATGTATAATTAACCATATGCTAAGTGATCACACTTTTCTATTCACTCTACATAAAATGCTGATTACATTATTATGAGCTCAAGGTAAACAGTGTGTTGCTAGTATGCACTACAGGCTATCCTGTGGAAAGTGGGAGATTCAGAAATAAAGTCAGTTAGAGGCTTCTTTTTGGGTCTCCCATTTAATTGGAAAAAGACTGTATGTCCGCTTTCAATGAGTGCCTACTCAATACACCAGAAATTCTCTGACATGTGAAGGCAATCATGTAGGTGGCACACTGGATAAAACCTCTGCCTCATTTCACCTCTTGTTTACTTACAACAGGCAGAAGACAAAGCAGTTCTGTGCAGAATGCCTTCCTTGTTGACTCACAGCCCATGACCTAGTGGTCTGTGAGGAGCCTCTATTTGCACCTAGGAAACTGCTATTGTAAAACAAGTTCAACATTTTCTATCGTGAACATCCCCTGAAGACACTCCAAAAGGTAAAAAGCTCCATTTCAGACCACAAACACTATAGTGTCTCCAAGACAGAAGCACTAACATTTGATATTCCCAATCAAATGTTCCAGTCACTCGCTTTAAATTACACCTACTTTATAGTTTGGAAAGAGCCCATGAAGTACTAACTAAAAATCTGATTCTTTAAATGTTATTGATTTTTTTTTTTCTTTTAGAATCTCCTTCAATTTAGACACAGCTTCTTCATTCTTTCCTTTTACCTTCAGCAGCAAATTAAAAATTGGTAAGGAAAAAGTTTCACAACCCCACTCACCCCTGCCAAATTGCAGTATTCTGCTCCTCCTTTGAAAAGAGTTTCACAGTCCCAATGACGAATTCAATGCAGCAACTTGTACACCTTTTGCAACAAGGATTTGCAAGAGATTTTCACTCACTTAAAGATTATTTTAAGCTCACTCAGCATAAATAGCCACAACATTTACTTCAGCCCAGAAGATCAGGCAAGTAAAGATACAAAGAGTCAATGTTCTGTAGCTCAAAATCAATCAGGCAAGTAAAATGCTTTCACGAGTTGCAGAATCCCAGGGAAGGTCTGTGCCTAATAAAATAACTGCCAAAATTCCCATCAAATTCAGTGCAATAAAAATTTCACTGTCTCCTGCTAATTGATCACATTTAATCACAACATCATAGAAGCACGTGGTATTTCCTACACAAGCCATTGTAACAGTCAGCCATGCCTTGAAGCTAACATTCCTTCTAGGATAAATAATCACATTGTTCTTTCACTTGTCCCAGAAGATTTTTCTTTGTTTTTCTTTTTCCTTTTTCCTTTTTTTTTTTTCCCAGAGTAGTTACATTTTAATCAAATGAAGAAGTGCACCTCTCTTTTAGAGAGAAAATGTGTATTTCCTAAAGGGGAGGGTCAAATCCTCTGCTCTATAATTTTACTGAAACTCAGTTAATCTGGTCAACACATCCTTTGCTGCTATCTAGCACTATACTGCAATTTAGAGTGAAAACTGTTAACTTCTATCGTCAGGCCAATTTATGTATTATCAGACAAAACTGATGTCTACAGTGAATTATGGGTATAGGAGTCATTATCTTCCAGGAGCACCTTGAAAATGAGATGTCTAATCTCAATAATGTAAGTTTCCTGGTTAAATAAATCCCCTGTGCTTATTAATTTTATGCATTTATAGAAAAGATGTCGCCCCACACACACCTCCTTAGATTTAAAAAAAAAACATTTTAAAGCCTCAAGGGGATTTGAATCCTCGCTAAATAGAATTGATTTCTGTACTTACCACTTAGTATTCTTAACCACACAGTTCATGCATTTTTGTTATGTAGTGGACTGGGAAATTCAAAGAACCAGCCTGTTTTGCAAACATATAGCTTCCCATCACCCCATTTTCCTTTTACTTTGATGGCTTTTTTTTTTTTTTCTAATATCAAGATGACAGTCTTATTGAGCACACCTTGCTTGAAACTACTCCAAACAATCAATGCTGCCCTCTGAGTCTGTAGCCACCCAGGCCTTGCATGAGCATTTAAGAACAGAACTTCAAAAGGCCAGCAGAGGTTTTCCAATACACTCTGCAAGAAAGATTGCCTCTCCACTTTTGCCTGAGAATTCAGGTTAAGGACTTTAGTCATCCATTTCTTCTTTGAGAGCCTGATCCAAAGCCAAATGAAGCCAAAAGGAATTCATCTATCGATCCAAGCACTTCTGGCAACTAATTCAGAGTTCCTCTACCAATTTATACACTAAGTTATACATAGCCTGCAGAGTCTTTCTAACCTAACTCACACCCACTGCCTGTGGCCATGGGCACCTAGTCCTGTCCCCACGCACCGCCTGGGAGATACACACAGGTGGCTGCTGGCAGCACCAATCCCCAAGTGAAACAGAACGAGCCAGTTCCTCACACATCCCCCTGCACCCAGATGTGGAGCCTCTGAACACAATGTATTACTTTTACCATACCACCATCTAATCTGCTGTTTTCTGGGCCAGAGCTAGTTCCTAGCCAGGCAATTTGAACTTCCGTCTTCCTGTATTTGTAGACACAACACCAGTTTGAAAACATTCTTCTGTCCTTCAGGAGCCCACACTGAGACTCTTGGGTCTCATGTCTGCTCTCACTCTCATATAAATCAGGAGTAACTCATTTGGAAGACAGAGAAGCCACAGAGTACCATCTAGAAGAGGAAAACTAAAGTCTAACAATTTCATTGGTGAGCTCTTGGCTTACTTTTTAATTTTCTTACCAGGCTTGTGTAAGTCTCACCTTTTATGGGAATCAAAATTAGGAACTCAGAAGTTCCCCATTTAGTTTCATCTATCCCATGGATCCTTAGCTGATTTAGTACAGGCAGCAGATTTAGTACAGTACCTGCTACCTGTAGCCTGTTCTTTTACTAATAATTCCAAATAAATTCTGCTGCACAAGCACCATATTTTGACCACACTAATTCTAATTTAGACCCAGCAGCTTTTTAAAACTGTCTTCCTGATAAAAAAGCCATTCTTTCACACAACCAGAGAAGACCAACAAACCATATCAATTATACATTAAAGGCTAAACAGTTGCTGTTGTGTCAGATAAAGCTTTTCTCTAACACTGCAACTTAGGTTTCAATCTGTACATAGTAAAACACAGTGATAAAATCTAATGTTCTAGATCAGTTCTGAAGTGTGAGTACCAATATGTCCAGGAAGTACAAAATTTTCTTAAAAAACAATGGCCTAAACACTCTGAGGTTACAAATATAGCCATGAGCTGGAATCAACCACATAAAATAGTTCCTGTTGCAGCAAAAAATATCTGCTGCTGGACAGTGCACTTCTTCCCACCATATTGTTTCACATAGCTTAACAGCTCCACGCTGTTTGGACAGACCTTTTATATTCTTTGGAAGTTACTCTGGATAGACCCTTAGTTGGTAGATATTAGCAAAGCTTCATATTTTTCATGTCAACTCATCCAGTGCCACCAAACAGTTACACCCATGTAGCTAATTTCTACAACAGTGCTATTGTTCAGAGGCAAGGATACATCAAGTAACACAGTGGCAATTTGAGATGTTTATATTGCTGTGCATGTGACTACAGACCCTCCAGCTTGGAATGTCCTCATTTTTGACTATCTATGACCCTGTTATGCTGTCTTGCTGCCTCTCCACATGTTATAGCACTTTTCTTCCTGTCTACAAATATATCATGCCATGTGAGAGACAAACTGTATTTTCCTCTTAGGACTCCTTTTAAAAAAGTGGCAGTCCTTGTGCCCTATTGCAACTCATGCCTTTATATACTTGCAAAAAAAATGTCCTGTCCAAACCCACTATTACTGACTTTTATTAAGGTAATCAAATATGCAGAAGAGGCTGATGGTAAGGGAAAGAAGTCTGTATACTGCTGTCAGGACACGTTGCAGGAACAACACACAGTATATCAGTATGTTCTAAAATATTTAGGTAAAAACAAAATTTAAATTTGATTAGCACATGCCAGTAAAAATTCCATCAGCTACACACTGTCTGCACCAGTTGTGCTAACCACAGGCTCATACAGTGGGAACTGTAGACACCATCTGCAGCCCTAGAATAACCTTGGCAGCATACCAGCACATACACATTTCTGTGGAGAACATTTTCTTGCTTGCTGTAGCTGAGCCCTCATAGTACTTCAGACTGCCAAATTGTCTCAGAGCTAGTAACTGGATATTAACACTCATTTAAATACACCATAGTTAAACAAGAGGCTTGGAGATGGTGGTTCTTGAAACTTTATTAAAGGTTGAGTAGGTAACCTTCATCATGCCCCTGACCCAGATTTAGCAGAACATAATCACCAACAGACAAATCACCAGAAGCCTATGATGCCTATGATGGATAACTTGAAAACTGAAAGATACATGAAAAAAAAAAAAAAAAAAAAAAAAAAAAAAAAGTGAAGAAAGAAAAAACAACACTCTTGAGGAAATGTCAGTGTTGTTCTTCTTTAGGTAGAACAGTCTTTCAATAGAAGGATAACATCATCCCAATGAATTATAGACAGATTGAGAGGGGAGTCAGAGGGGAAACTGCACATCAGTATTTCTGTATTTGCATAGAAACTTCTACCTGGATAGTCTAACTTTTTTTAACTTATGAGAAAACGGAACAATCAGGCCAGTTTTTGAATCTGGCATCCAGAAGTCTGGGTCTGCTAAAAGGTACAGAAAACAGATACAATTACAGTTCAAAGACCTGTACATCAAAGAGTGGCCCATCCCTCTGTGACTCCTCCTGCTCTTATTTCACTCAGATTCTTCAAAGCAGGCTTCAATGGAATAGATGACTTTTTTTTATTTTTTATCCTGGATAACCTTACAACAGCCAAGATTAACTCTATTGAATCCAGATGTGGTTCAACAACCTGTTACCCTAATAAAACAGAAAAGCCAACACTACTGTATGCATAATGTCTACTAATAAGCTCCAAAAGTCCATCAGGAATAGCTTAGTGACTCATACACATATTGGTTTACTGCTACAAACTGCTAGAAGCAGCTTTACCCAGTACAGTGTATAAGTAGGACTTCAAAGATGACTCTGCCACACATATGTTCCCACTTTCAACGAAGGCACTCATATGGAATCAATATTATCAGATCTAAAACTTAACAATCTTTAGCACAGTTATCCTTTGAACATCCTTATGACAGGGGATGTGGCACTATTCCCATGTTATCATACAGCTGAGCTTGTTGTCTGTATCACTAAATAGCATAACCATATGTATGTCATCTTGATAATGGGATGTCTGAATCTAAACCACTGATTTTCAAATCTGTATTTTAAGTTGCTTTAAGCTGAAAATTGCTTAAAGATAAAGTCTGTGAAGAAATAAAGATACTGTAGGATTCTTAACAATATTGAGCAGCTAGACAACTATCCTACATTTAAGTTAAATCGGGATATATAATTTATGTATTTATGCTTCTACATTAGCTCTGTGGTTAATCTGATTGCTTTCCTCAGACAAAACTTTCCCAAAGAAGCTTTGTAGAGAATAAAGGTTAAGGACTGGATAGGACTTGCCCCTTCTGCTGCCTCTGACCAGACAGACCACCAATCACAGCCCAGTGATTGCAGCATCCTTCCTCACTATGGAGATTAGAGTTCAAATTTTCTTCTTAGTTTCTGTTCTCCTCTTCTGTGTGATTTCTTCAGCCACATGGTGAGAGACTTTCTCCTTTTCCAGAACCTTGAATTAGCTGTTGTACTTTTTACAGACTAATTATATACCAGTGGAGCTAAGGAGAAGGGGTGTGTGTATACGTATGTTAGCACATGACTCTCTGGCCTGGTTGCTAAAGCAGTCGCTTGACAGGGGATACAGTTGGATTCCCCTGTTCCAGTTCAAATAAACATTAAACATTAAACATTACTTTAGTTCACTGAAGCAAAAATGAAAACTGCTGCAGCAAGTAAAATCAAATATTTTGGAGGACTGACTATAGGTGGTCAGGCAAGAAGTCTGCAGAGGACAGAAATCTGAACCACACATCAGAGTTGTAGATTTGTGTCCTGAGCACCCAGTGAAGATACTTGCTTGTCCTCAGAATGAAACTGGAAATGGTTTAATTCTTCAGTTGGTTTGTAAACTATGCAGTATGTGTAGTGGATTGCCAGTCTCCAATTTTCTTTATTACCGCTAATGCATGGCCTCTGGAGGGACAAATGTTGGCATGCATCTTCTTACTCTGTCAGCTCCCTCTGCTCACTGCTTGCCTCCTTCCTCCAATCTCTGGGAACTTACAGGATAGAAAATGTCAGGGTGAGCAAGGAGGCATTTCATAAAGTCAGTGAGAAAGCCAAATGCAATGAGCTGATTGCTAGTATCTTGCTGTTGTGTGTAGCATTAACCACAGGGAAGTCAGACCATTTTGTCAACAGCATGTTGCTGTAAAAACCCAGTTGGATTGGGTGGACACAGGGAATCTTATTTAAGAGAAAACTAAGATACTATGTGAAAATTGAATAGGAAAGGGCAAATGTGTATGCATATGTCCTAGCCCAGAACTGGAAATTCTTACTGCTTCTACAAGTGGTGTTAGCCATAGTCATAGCTTTGCTGGGTGTCAGTTTACACATACTTAAGGCATAGCATTTATCTCACATAGATCTGCTGAGGCATAATTTATTATTAA
>NW_008586210.1:49956-50356 GCF_000691845.1 Merops nubicus | reverse complement strand
TTAAAGGATGAAAAGAAAAAAAAAAAAAAAAAAAAAAAAAAATGAGGGCTGAATTTACTTTTCTGAATATTTTTTAATTAATAATATTTTCAGTCATCATTAGTAATGGGATAGTCATCTGTTCTTGTCCAAACATCTCAGTGTATTGAGCAGTATGTCTGCTCATTTGGTTCTAAGTACTCCAGTGATGTTTTCCCATTTTCAAAAGGTGTCCTACACTTTAATGTTACCTGCTGTTTTTATATTAATCCTGGTAGCAGAAGAAACTAGAGTCCAGCCTATAAAAAGCCAGTGGTAGCAAAGATGAATAGAACACATCTGTAGTAAACATTAGCAGTGGAAACTGAAGGAAAAAAAAAGTACCATATAACAGATTCAGTGCAGCTGTCTATGGCAGGGC
>NW_008586210.1:31851-49939 GCF_000691845.1 Merops nubicus | reverse complement strand
ATTTGACAGAGAAATACTATGCAAAATTTTTTAATCAACTTAGCACTTTTTAGAAGAAATGTATACATTTGAGGTGATGAAGTAGATATGTATATATAAATACTGGATTCCATAAACTGATTTAGAATAACACCTAGAAAACCTGCAAGTATAGACCTGTTCTCTCTTTCTTATTAAAATCTGTGTTATATTAATGGGTTTACTTACAAACAGAACAAGAACTATGTGATGCCATCTGTTTTACAGAAAATCACAGTAAACTTGCCATTTGAGCATTATAACTTTAGATTCGTAGAAACTCAGAAATCATTGAAAAACTAATGTAGTTATAAAGCTCTGCCAAACCTAAGTACACAGCTTAAACAGAAGTGTCCAGAAAAAATACCAAAGCATACAAGTGAAAACAAACGTGAGGAAGATATAATTACAAGGGATAACAAGACTTTGGTTGTAATCTCTTGCATGTATTGTATTACCAGCTGAATCTTTGGATAGTCCTGATCCAAAGTCTGCTAAATGTTAATGAGGGTATTTCTTCTGTTTTTAATAGGTTCTGAACTTAGTCCTAAAGCATTTTGGTTTTGTCATGGGAAGCACAATGTATGAACACAAACCTTGTATGACATTATCACAAATAGTGTCTCATCCCCCTTTATTTGTAATGCAAAAAAAAGAAGCCTTTTTAGAAATAAAGATAGGAAAATAAACGTTTCAGCAGTGCATTTCTTAGGTCCATGCACTTAGATTTTGACTTAGATGTACTATGATCAATTTTTCCAGGTGAAGCAATGAATTTCCTCTGTTTGACGCGAATAAAACTCTTGAAATGCAACTTTGACTTTCATTTTAGTTGTAGTCTGTTATTTCTAACGAATAAAAAAAAAAACTTCCTAGCTTTTCTAATGTATCAGCTAGATAAATTGTTAACACTTAAGAACTCCCCAGGCAGTAATGAATGACACAGTTTTCTGTGTTATCCCTGATAAAGTTTAGGATATGGAAAGCAGTTTAATCCTCTTTCTATGCTCTCCCATCTGTGCTTTAGAGCTACCATAGTAAATTACTACATACTGAAGCACTGCTTCAGATGCAATTTTATATTTTCAAAGCTGGAGATAATTTTACTCCACAGTGCATTTTTTAATCTTTGCAAAAAAAAAAAAAAAAAAAATAAAATTAAAATGTTTAAGGAAGCCAGGCCAGATAAAACTTTTGAATTTAAGAGATGGATTGTAGTTTAGAGTGAAGAGTGAAGGACACCTTTCATAAACGTTGCTTGGAATACAGAGTTAAGCCAAACTAATCACTATGTTTGCAGAAGATCTGCAATGCAAAGTGTTAAGATTTAACTCAATTGTAATCTTTTGTTAATTATAAGACATTCTTTAGGCAGGAATAGTTGCTGACAAATACAGCTTGAGGCACTCTTTTTATTGTACCTTAAATATGCTATTGCCTATGCCTAATGCCTTTGATTCTGCTTTCATATTGCAGAATTAATTTACTTGGTAGAGTTTTGCCATTAACCTGTTCAGTCATGGTTAAGGCTCATTTCTTTCTCTGTGAGGGAAGCTTAAGTTTTGTGTTGGATTTTTCCACATTTTGTCAGATGTGCATTTTGCTGCAGTATAATCATTATGGATAAAGGGACTGATCTACTCTCTATTGGAGTAAATTGACTGACTTGGTTCAGAGGCTGAGCGTACGCAGCTGCTCCAAGAATAGAAGTGAATACAGAGAGAGAGACTGATTTAATAAACTATCCTGCATTTTTCTACATCCACATAAAAACCTACATTCAATAACATTACAGAAATCCAGTCTGTCCAGTATCTTACTCAGGTCGCCATATGGCTGTGGAACAGCTGGTTAATGTTAAACCTTCACAAAACTGAGATTATACTTAAAGGAAGCAGCAGATACTTTGAAGAATGTGCAGCTACAGTGCAGTATCTAAGACAGACAGCCACAAATTATCAAAACATTGAAAAAGAGTTCCTCTGTAGCCCTGTGTTACTGTGAATTTCAAAATGACATCTTACTACTTATCTTGTGTCCTGGGACTAACCTGAAGAGTATAGCACATCCCACCTGTTGACCAAAACCCAGCTAAATAAACATCTGTCACCTCACAACCAGATTATGATAATGCAACACTTTCTCTGAGACTTGACATTGCTTGTAATGCCAGATTGTCAAACCTGAGTTGAATCTCCTGAATTCAGAGTAGAGAGAAAGGGTCTGTAGATTTTTCTGTGGGGCAAGTAACCCAGCTCTACAGAGGATAACCTGCTAACATTGAAACAGAGTTGCTTCATGCTGCATATGTCAATAAGAAACTCCTCCTGTTCACTTTATTTTCTCAAGGTCATCATTGTCATACTCTGGCTGCTGGAATGAATTGCTGAGGAACAGGCTCCTATTGTCATCCCCCTACCCATACCATTTGTTCCTCCAGTGCAGTGTGTGGTGGGTGGTGAGCAAAGAGCACCTCAGTAGGCAAACCTGGATTTGTGCTCGCCAGCAGGAGAAGTGACACATGGACTTGAAGACAGCTTGGTAGCAAAGAAAAACTAGCAGTTGTGGCTAAATTATGATTGTGTATTGTTAGAAAAAATAGTGAAGTGGCACAGCTATGCTGCTATAAAGATGGAAGTTTCAGAAAGCTCTCGAAAAATTAGAAATGCCTGAATATAAGGCATTCATGTGGTCTTAAGTCTGCCCCTTCGGGTACCTAGTGTGATGTTATCAGTATTGACAGTAATCCAAGGGATCATGTAGGAGAAGCAAGGAGAGGATCTAAACCTTGCCTTCAGAAGAGAGGGAAAGCTCACTTCAAAGCTGATGCCTCAAGAGGTGAGAGATTGAGTTACCTTGAGGCTGAGAAGGTCAGGGAATAGGGGGAACTGATGGCAACAGCCTGCTATCCCTCTGCTTCCCTCCTCATGCCCTCCCTGTCCCCATGCCCTCCCTGGGAACCTGGACGGCAGCCTGAGGGACTCTGCCTCCCACACCAGCTCGCTCCCCAGAGACAGCATTCGGCTCCCCATGCACCCCCGGGGACTCTGAAGAACAGGAGGGGGAAACAAAAAAAACAGAGAAGAAGGAGGACATGGCTATTCTTTTGCAGTTTAACCTGAATGTTATTTCATAAAATGAAACCACAGATGCTCCTCAAGGTGTTGTAGGGGTCTCCTTGAAGTAGAGGAACCGCTAAAGCCTTCCAGCTAAGGCTGACAGATTTTCTGAGAACAGAAAATGAAGCAGTCTAAGAATATGCTCTTCCAGCTATCCCTACAATCCAGGTAGATGATGGCACGTTTCATAAATGCCAAAGCAAGCTGATCTGATGATGTTAGTCCTTTATTTAAGACACTGACAGAAGAAGGTAAACTAATTGTGTATGAATATTCAAAATGCTGTTTGGACAAAGCATGTAAGCAGATTGATTTGAACACCCTTAATAACCTGATCCAAAGATAATTCATGGTTTCCAGTCCTGAGTTGTTGGGTTTTTTTACTTTTTGTGGCTATGATGCTACTTGACTGTCTGGTGTTTGTTGTACCACTGTACGCAATAACAATTTAGAAATATGCAAACAGAAAGCAAGCAAGCTTTTGAAATAGCTAGATAAAAATTAGTTTTTATAAGTTGTTGATAAAAGAAGTACTATACTTGGTATAGGTGAAATGAAGCTTATGCCTTGGATACTAACAGAGAGCAAGACGTGTTTTTTTTTAATGGAACAATAAAATTAGCCTTTTAGTGAATTTGTATGTTAAGTTGTAAATCTTTGTAAATAAGGTAACCGAGATATTTTTGAACTGAGCATTCATATAAACGGCTAATGAAAAATGCTGGGATTTCTGAGATGTGCAAAGTTACTGCTTTAATAACACGACTCAACAAACATCATAATACAGGAGGAATGTAAATAAAATACTAAGTATATTCAAAGTATGAAGTATTCAAAGAATATTCAAAATATATTGTGGAGCACCAAGCGAATGCATAGAGTGCAATTAAACTGTGTGATTTAGGCATAAAAGTAGCAGGGGATTCAGTCACAGGAGAGTCTGTTTCTATAAGACATGTTTGTCAAGACTTGTGAAGCCACAGAAATCCTGACTGGATGTAGGGGTCTTCTTAACAGTAAAGAACGTTAATAATAAACAGTGTTTAACTTATACATCGCTATGTCTATGACACAAGTGTACCGTATTTCCTACTAATTTTTAATTAACATGCATGGAACGGTTTAGAAGGAAGAGCTGCATCAATAGCCATCAGAGAGAGCTTACCTGGCCTACCATTATATGACAATCAACACTGCTGAAGCTCAGGATACAGACAAATGGAGTCTCATTGTGAAACCAGAACGTATGACATGAAAAGCTGGGAGAATGTTTAATGACAGAGTGAAATGACAGGTAAGAAGCTTTTGATACAACTATGAAAAGAATTTTTGTTCTTTTTATAAGGGGAAATTCACGCTTCTTCTCAAAATGCTTTCCAGGAAATGTTTATTTCCTAATGTGCTCTAATAGTAAGTTATTAATAAGGGCACTAGCCTTTTTTTTTTTTTCTCCCTCTGACAAGAAAGAAAAAAAGCAATTAAATGACACAGATATCACTTGTTCTCATGAGTTTGTCCAACAGTGCCGAAACAGTATTACCTTTAATAGACAGTATCAGCATTTGAAAATATTAGCATAACCAGCTAGGGGCAGATTACACAGTGGCTCGTGAAGAACAAGAGCAACAGGCAGGAAGGGGAGAGTGGGGGTGTTAAAGGAAGCAGGAGCAAAGGAAGATACAAGAGAGCTCCCTTCATTCCCTGCCTTGAGTTCACTTCCAGACAAGGCCCAGCCTGTTTTTTGCAGCTTTGTAGAAACGTCAAGAGCCTTGGAAGCTGCATCCGTCACTTCACCACAGGGGACAGGGACCTGACCCTCCTCACTCCTGCGCTGGCCCACAGAGCTGGCTGCGGATGTGCACTCTGTGTGTGCATGCGCTCTGTTAAGGCTCTGTCAGAGGCCACCAGAGGACTTTCAGGAGAACTGTCTAATGTTCTCTGACTGACTGGTTTTGGAAATGAGTTGTCAAAGAGGTAGCTAGCTCTTTGCTGGTTAATGCTGTGCTTTCCACGTAGTGCACATAGCCAGTCCATACAAAGAGTTAAAGAATTGTGGTTAATCAGTGGCAGCCTTAATTAAACTTTTGCTGAGCAAATTTAGTTAATCATTCAAAACACATTTGAGAGATTCTGCAAAATGAGCAGCTTACCCTCCACCTTTGTGAAATTACTGTTAATCATTCACTAATGTCTGCATCATCCTATTTAAACCTTCCCCCTGTGGTTTCAGACTTCTTTCTGCTTGCTAATCCACCACAGGGGAGTGATATGTAAACATGCAAATACATTTTTATAGGCTTTTCCTATTTGTGGTGGGTAGGTTCTTTCAAGCCATATTTATAGCCTCACCAAGAATTATTTATAATTCATTCGTCTCACATTCAATTGAATTAATTTAAAGGTATAATTCAATTTAACAAACATGCAGCTCAGTGTACTGAGCAGTGAGACATACTGCAGCTGTTTCAGGCACGCTGCACTTCACCCGGTCTTTCTGTTTTCAGTCAGCCTCCTGCCTCACTGGTATTCTTATATATCAAACCAAGTACCACACCAGAACAAGAGTGGACCATAACAAGACAACAATAGCTTTTAAACCTCCAAGCTGTGTAACTATCGCTGAGGTGTACCAACTTTTTCTAAATTCTCCTTCTCCATGAAGAGCATGTCCTTTACTGTGCAGCTCTTTATTACAAAATGCTGTTGATATGAACTACTGCAGTCTTGCTCCTAACTCTGCTGAAGTCAACATAAACAACCCTTTCCTGTGATTTACACCTCATTATAAAAATCAAATTTCTTGGTTGTCAAAATTAAATTGACTGCAGCAAGCTGAAGAACAAACTCCAATTTTATGTTGGGCATACAGAGCCATCACACCAGTTTGAGGGTCTAACTTCAAATGGAATGGAAGGATATTGTATAAATGCAGAGCTCTCCTAGAAAGGAAAATGAAAAACTGATTATCAGGTTGAGTGAAGAAAGTGAAAACTGTCTCTCTCCTAATCACAACCCTAACTGCCAGGATGAGCTGAGACTTGGCCCACACGCAACAAGCCACCACTCAAATAAAAAAAGCTGTCAGAAAAGAAATTGCTCTGCAGGATACTGCTCCTCTTGACAGCTCTTTTGCAGCCCCACTACAGCCAGAGATCTAGGCATTGTCTCTCTCCTAACACTAAATCTAGTCTTCACTGTATTTTTAACCATAAACCTGAAATGTGTTGTGCTCCGAACCATAACCTGGGACTACAAGCCACGGCTGAAATGAAAAAATTCTTGCAGAAGAAATCTTTATGTAGTCTACTCATTCCCTTGGCAGCCACCATGCAGCTTCACTCTACCCAGGGTCCTAAAATTTCTCTCTCCTAACCCTTTGCCTAATTATAATGCTAATTCTAATGGACTAAGCTTCAGCTAAAGATGAACAGCAGCAGCACAGAAAAGAAATAGTTTGTCAATCTATCCCTTCCTTAGTAACTTCTCTGCAGCCATATTCCAATGGGCAATACAGGTTTTGTCTCTCTCCTAACTCAAACCCTAACTCTAAAGAGAAGGACGAGCTGAGCTTTAACCCACGGTACCAGCCATTGCCCAGATGAAATTTGTACGAAGAAAGAAATATTTAGCAGCCTAATCTTATTCTCAGCATTCTCTTTGAAGTCACAGTCCAATGAAAACTCAATACTTTGTCACTCTGACCATAATACTAATAACATAACACTAACCATACCCCAAAGCTAGCCAGCATCACAGTACTCACACACCATTGCCCTTGGTAGTTCCTTTCCAGACACTTTGCAAGAAGAGAACAAGATTCTGTTGCTCTCTAAAACTAAACATAACCCCAGCTGTTCAGCTTGGCCTTAGCTTGGCACTAGCCCAAGATCCCCAGACATGAAGCAGATTAAAAAGTGGTCAGGGTAGAAATCTTTTTGCATCTTACCTCATTACTTGGTACAGCTTTTGCACATCCGCTCCAACAAGCGCTCTAGGTTTTGTCTCTAAACCCAAACCTAAGCTTAAGCCCAACCCTGACCTCAACCTTATTGCTTGGCCTTTGCTAAACCTTAGTTAAGGATCCCCCACCTATGGCTAGATAGAAAGGTCAAGAATAATACTCTCTTAGCCTACCACACCTTTTAGCAGCCTCTTTGCACTTTGACTCCAAGAAGAGTCCTAGGCTTTGTCTCTATTCCAGTGCTAGCCCTAACCCAAATCCTAAGGGCTGCCTTTGCTTAGTGCTGACATGGCAACCCTGGTCATGGACAGAATTAAAAAGTCAGGGGATTCAGATTTTTGCAGCCCACCACATCCCTTGGCAGCCACTTTGCAACCCCAGTAGCCTTTCTCTCCCAGCACCAAATGCAAACCATTTTAGGATGTCTGGGCTTGCCTCACAGCCCCTGGGCAAAGCCCAAAATTAAAAAAAAAAAAAAAGTATATTAACATTTTTTCTAGCCTACCACTTCTATTGGCAGACCCTTTCCAACCCCACTCCGTCTTGAGCTCCAAGCTTTGTCTCTCTCCTCACCCTGACAATTACCTTGATCATAACTGTCACAGAGATCTTGGCCCTGCCCCATGACCCTCAGGCATGATCTAGATGAAAAAGCTGTCACGAGAATAACATTTTTGTAGCTGACATCTTCCCTCGGCAGTCCCTTTTCAGTCAACTCCTACAAGAGCTCTGCACTTTATCTCTCATAAACCTAACCCTAATTAGAAGCATCACAGAGAATTTGGCCTTACATCAGGATTCCTCAGCATGGCCTAGATGAAAAAGTTATCACGGTAATAGTCTTTTCATAACTTACTAGTTCCTTTGGAATCTCCTTTGCAGACACAGTCTAAAAGGAAATCTAAGTTTTATGTTCCTTCTAACTCTAAAACTATCTCCAGCCTGAGTGGTAGAAATCTTAGCCCTTCACCCCCATAAACAGCCCCAACAAAATAACATTCAGCAGAGAAATCCTTCTGTAGCCTACCACTTGCATTGGCAGGCCCTTTCCAAGGAGCTCTCTCCCTCCTAACTTTTATCCTAGCTATTCCCAGCCCTATGTCTTGATCTTGGCTGAGCCTCACACAAGGACCTTCAGGAAGGGCCTAGATAAAAAAGTTGCCAGGGGATTCATCTTTCATAGCCTGCTATTTCTTTCATATTCCTTTGTTTCTCCACTCCAAAATTCACTGTAGATTTTGCCTCTCTCCTAACCCTAATGCTTACCATTATAGAGAGCTAGACTTAGATCAGGACTCCCAGTGGACACCCATATGAAAGTGCAGTCAGGGAACAAGTCTTTCTGTAGCCCTCTACTTCCTATGGAAACCCCTTTCCCATCCTCCTTCAATGGGAGCTCTCAGGTTTCTCTCTCACCTAACTGTGGCTTCAACGCAAGGGGTTGGATAAGCCTTGCTCATACATCCCTAGCCACAGTCCAGGTGAAAAACTGTTTGGTAGAACAAACATTCTGTAGCCCACCACTTCCCTTGGCACTCCCTTTGCAGCCCTACTCCAGCACTGCTCTTTGTTTCTTTCCTAAAGTCTTTCCTAATCTTAGGCTTGGGTTGAGCCTTACCCCAGGACTCTGCTTTCTCTCTCTTACTCTACACAGTACCAGCTAAAAGTTCACTGTGAAAACCAAATAAAATTACATGCAACTGTAACTTCTGAGCAGGACTGGATTTTTGTTTTACATATAAATCATTGATTTTCAGAGCTAATTATTTGCTGAACTAAAATAAGAAGCACAGTACATGCTCAACAGACCCTCCATTATATCATTCAGTGATCTAACCAAACATTCCTCATCAGCAATGAAACACTACTTATATTCCAAACTTCCTTCCAGACATTGGAATACTAGCAAAATAGTATTTTTTAAACTGACAAGGATATACTGTACAGGCCATACATGTGAAATAAAAGAAACGCTTTAGGTTTATATTTTCCCTGAAAAAAATGGAGATGCAATCATAATTTTTTTCCCATTAAAATTAATGCATACATACATGACATACTTTACGAGTGTTAGCTTCATTCTTTTCTGTTTTTCTTTGTCATTACCAGTCTACCTTAAAGCTTGGGAAAAGTCATGTATATACAGTTATCGCTCTGTGTATCCCATATCAACAGAGCAAACTACATTATCAAAACAAAAAAAAGCTGAATGTGACAAATGCATTGCATGAACAAACTGAAAAACAAGGAAGTATTTTCTCTACATTTTTCAGTTTTGATCCTTCTAGACTCATTTATCATAACAGAGGGTACCATATATGTATATATCCCGATAGGTGATCCTTGAGTTGGTATGCCCATTCAAGCTTTAAGGGAAGCCATCCTCTTAGCACAGATTCTGACCTCAGTAACACCTGAAATTAGCAGCTATACCAGGCTTTGGACCAAAACGGTTTACAAGTCGTCCACTTCCTACCTCCATCGTATCAGAAGAAAGTCATGGCCTTCCAAATGGCATGCTTTGTGAATCCTTTCCAATTTCAGATATTTCCTTTCTCTTCTAATACCTCCTTGCTTTTGCATCAATTACAGCCTGACCTAAAGGCACACTGGCAGTGAATGTGATATATAGTAGAATCCATTTAAATGAATTTCTGATGAAAGAATAAAACTGTTAAAATAATAAATTTACTGGACAGATTTATACAAATCCTGTATATGCACTGAAATCCTCTTAAAGGAAAAACTGATGGAAGATTAAAATGTTAAATGAATTAAACCCAAGCATCCTAGTGAAATATAATGATGATTTGACCTATTAAATGAATAGCACCACTGACCACATAATAGTAAGTACTCAAATATGTGTCTATTTTAAATATGTAGTGAAAAAATGTAAAGCAAACAGCAATCAATAAGAATATCTATTATAACAATAACCTTGCAGAACAGCACTGAAATGCTCTTGAAAGGTCTTTGTTCACTCAGGCATGAAGTTAGCAAGTCCTTCTCTTCTGTTGAGAAAGACTCAATTATTATTAAAAGTTATTAATTGCACAACATATACATAATTTTTTCTTTGCTTAATTTCAACACATTAAAATGTCTGAGAAAACCATTCTCCTCCCTTCAAGCTGGACTCTCCACTTGTGGTGAATTTTTAGGGATCTGTTTTAAAAAGGATATTGACCAGCATCTTCCAATTAGGGCTGCCTTTTCGCCATTTTATGGAAAGTATCTTCTAAAACTGCCAAATTTGTCATCACCAGTGAAACATACAAAAACATACACATTGTGAGAGATGTAACATCTGTTTTAGCTTTTGCAGTTTTAACGTATGGCCAAGAATACACCATATAGATGCACTAAAATGCTTTGAAGTGATATCATTTTGGAAAAAAAAAAAAAAAAAAAAAAAAAAAAAAACAACCCGTTGTATGCGTTATCTACATATCTTGAGTTTGGCCAGGTCTTCAAGTAACTGGTTTCAGGTTTAAATCCCAGATTAAACCACTAAAAACATGCACTCTAAATCCCCTGGCAATGAGCTGAGAATTATTTTATACATCAGCTTCCTACCTGAGTTCATATTCAGTTTAGGTCATAGGTGAAATGAGTTTGTCAGTTGCAATCTAGTGTGTAATGAATTTATATCTTGATCACAAAATTACTGTACTACCCAATTAACTATTGCCTGAAGGGATTGTTCATTAGAGATGGAGACCCAGCAATGGATATTAGAGACTGAAGTGCACTGCATGAAGAACAGTGCAATCCCTAGATAGTCCTGTCTTGGCAGCAAGATCCTACGCATGGAAATGGCGTCCTTCTTTCTGTCAGATCTTCACATTTCCACGACTTCATGTTTATATGACCTTAAAAATTTCAAAAATTTCATATCAAGAAATACTATAAACCTCAAGTCTCAGCCTTCACTGCAGAAAATGCTTTGTAGAAATTCAAGGTGCTTCTTAGTGACTACTTATATAACTGTGATTATCCTTTTGCCATTTAGCTCAAAGGCTGTATTTTTGAAGGATGTATGGATAAGGCAAAGCCTTGTGTTAGAGAGATCTGACTGGCAGTGCAGCATGCTGAAAGCTGCAGCTTCCCTATACTGAGGGAACAAAGGGTATGTACAAACTGTAGGCCACCAGAGAAACATACGTGTAAAGGTACAAATGTATGCTTTATCTACTGCATCACCTAGACATGCAAAAGTATATGGGGCCAGATGGGTTACATCCAAGGGTGCTAAAGGAGTTGGCTGATGAGCTTTCTAAGTCACTCCTCATGATTTATCAGAAGTCCTGGCTAACTGGGGAGGTCCCAATGGCCTGGAGACTGGCTCATGTGACACCAATTTGCAAGAAGGACAGGAAGGAGGATCACAGGGACTACAGACCTGTCAGTCTGACCTCAGTGCCAGGGAAGCTCATAGAGCAGATCATTTTAAGTGCTATAATGCAACTTTTGCATAGTAACCAGGCCATCAGGCCCAGTCAGCACAGGTTCATGAAAGGCAGGTCCTGCTTAACAAACTTCATCTCCTTTTATGACCAGATGGCCTGCGTGCTGAATGAGGGAAAGACTGTGGATGCTATTTACCTGGGCTTCAGTAAAGCCTTTGATACTGCACCCCACAGCATTCTTATCACAAAACTGGCTGCCCTAGGCCTAGATGGGTGCATACTCCAATGGATTGCACACTGGCTGGATGGCCAGTCCCAGAAAGTGGTGGTGAATGAAGTTAAACCTGGTCGGTGGACAGTCACAAGTGGTGTTCCCCAGGGATCAGTGCTGGGTCTGCTCCTCTTTAACATCTGTATCAATGACCTTGATAAGGAGATCGAGAGCATCCTCAGGAATTTTGGAGATGACACCAAATTAGGCAGGCATGCTGATCTACTTGAGGATAGGGAGGCTCGACAAAGGGGTCTGGACAAGCTGGATTGATGGACTGAGGCCTGTTGTATGAGATTCAACAAGGCCAAGAGTCAGGTCCTGCACTTGGGCCACAACAGCCCTCTGATATGCTACAGGCTTGGGGAATAGTGGCTGGAAGGTGGCCAAGAAGGCCAATAGCGTCCTGGCTTGTGTCAGGAACAAGGTGGCGAGCAGGACTAGGGAAGAGATTGTCCCCCTGTACTCGGCACTGATGAAGCTGCACCTCAAATACTGTGTTTACTTTTGGGCCACTCAATCCCAGAAGGACATTGAGGTGCTGGAGCATGTTCTAAGAAGGGCAACAAAGCTGGTGAAGGGTCTAGAGAGGAGTCCTCTCTAGTCCTATGTCCTATGAGGAGTGGCTGAAGAAACCGGTGGTTTTTAGCCTAGAGAAAAGGAGGCTCGGGGGAGAGAGACCTTATCGCTCACTACAGCTACCTTTAAGGAGGTTATAGTGAGGTGGTGGTCGGTCTGTTCTTCCATGTAACAAGTGATAGGATAAGAGGAAGAGGTCTCAAGTTGTGCTGGGGAAGGCTTAGATCAAATATTAAGAAAGAATTCTTTACAGAAAGGATTGTTAAGCAGTTGAAGAGGCTGCCCAGTGAAGTGGTTGAGTAACCATCCCTGGAGGTATTTAAAAGGCATGTAGATGTGACACTTAGGAAAGTTTTAATGGTGGACTTGACAGTGTTAGGTTTACAGTTGAACTTGATGATCTTAAAGGTCTTTTCCAACCAAAATGATTCAATGACGATTCTATGATTCTATGGATACAAACATATGGAGTCAAGGGTTTTCAAATTAGATGTTTGATGAAGAGATGAACACATTTGAACTTTGATGCTCATGTTAAAATAGTCTGTGAAACTGCCTTGTTTAGAAATACAAGTTTGTAGAGAGCTAGGAGATAAACAGGGTGTTAACAAGTTGCTAGGAGACACCAACCACTGAAAAGACCAAGAGATGATTTCATAAGAAACAGGGGATATCCCAAAACAATTAGAATCCTGTCAGTAAAGCTCAGGAGAGAAGCTGCATGAGAAATATAGATACAGAACCCTGGTTTGGTAATGTTTTTTCGAGGTCAAACAAAAAGAGAACTTTTTCTTAATGATGTTGTGACAAATGTGGTCAGGTGTGAAGTGCATTCCAAGAAGCCCTTCAAATCAAGGATGGACAGGATGCTGTACGTACATTAAAGGCTTAAATACCTTTTTCTGAGATATACAAGTGTTATTAGCTTTATCAGACAGCAGCAAAATGTTAGTGATGGAGGTCTTGATTGTTCTGTTGCCACACACAATTAACAGCTTGCATAATCAAATATTTACAGTAAAATCTTTGGCCACACACCAGAGAAAACCACATTTCTATCTTCATCTCTTGTGAGTTCTATTCTGAAAGACCTCTAATTTTTAACAGTTTAGCCTGTATCCCTTTATTAATATAAAAAGGAAATTCATCTCAGCATAGCTGATTATTCTTGTGATTGAACACTTAGATCAGGTAGCTTCAACCTGTCCTCTAACCCCTTCTTTACCAAAGTCTTAAATCCATACTTTTCACAGTGGTGAAAAGGATTTAATCAAGACAAGAAGGACCTCAACATTTTCTAACTTCACAAAAAGAAATAGCTGAATCAGGATCTGGAGCTATGAATTATATTATGGTTTAATCTGATCTAACCCAAGAAAATCAGACTCAAGATGTGCTCATTAAGAGGACTTTATTTTTGTTTTGTGGGTTTTTTTAAACAACATAGGAAACATCTGACTTCCTGCCAATAATTTCTCTGTACTGTTTCTAAGCATTATTGAAAGTGCTCATTACAGTGCTGAATGTCAATAGGGTACTATCTACTATTAATATTATTATGATTGCTGTAATAGAAAAAGCAGCAATTCTGGAGCAAGGCCTGACTGGGTTATGGGCCACACAGATCCAGAATAAAAGACAGTTACTGTCACAAGAACAGTATGAGGAAAATTAACATTTAATGTGTATCTACACAAGGAAAAATGTGAAACAATGTTGGTCAGTGTGACAGGGGAACTGGGTGATCAATGCCTTTAATAAGGGGAATTTTAAGGAAGCTTTGAAGTGTAAGATAATAGACATTTTATTTTTTTCAGATATTTACTGAATCATTGTCCAAGAATGAGGGTGATCATGAGAAAGGTTTGCTATATTTGACACTTGATATCAATGTAACTGATGTGATAAGAAAAATGATCCCTGAATAACAGTGTTGGGCATTTCCAAGAGAAAAGGTTTTAGTAAGTTCAGTGGGAGAGGTCTGATGAAGCAAGAGGGGAAGAAAAGGGAAGAGTTTAACTGGAAGAGTAGACCTTCAGAGTTCTAAATAGCACTTTGAGTAACACAGAACTGAAAACGAGAAATAAAAAGGAGAATGTACTTGTTAAGGCACATGAAGCTAAAGCTGCATATGCAATTTTTATTACGATGTCCTGGTTCCGTGTAAAAAGGGGTTCAGGGCAGGACCCACACGGAACAGAACTATGTACTCGCCTCTCCCCCCCCAGAGAGAGAGAGAGAGACACTTTGGAAAAAAAATGAAGTATATTGTTTAACAAGGAACAGAAAACAAAAAAGGGAGTTAAGGAAAATAATATATACAAAGATTAGGGGAAAAATACAAAAATAAAATATACAAAACCCTCAGAAATGGTTCCAGGGTCCCACGGAGTGAAAGGACAACTTCCCTCTCCGAGCTCCAAGGCAGGAGTGAAATTAGAAACCACTCCCTGCCTCTTATCAGAGTGTGTGTGGGAAGGGGAGGGAATACAATGGTTCACCCCCACCCGGGGTCCTCCCAGTTGCTGGAAGGTCACGCCCCCATTCCAAGCCTCAAACCACAACATACAATAAAAAAGACAAGTATGATTGTACTGTGAGGAGAAAAGCTCAAGCATATTAACAGAAAAAAAAAAAAAAAAAAAAAAACAAGGTAAAGGAGAGAAACTATACAGACATAATGCAGACTGAGGTCAAAATAGGGAGGTACTGGGTCAACTGGAGCTGATTAGAGAAAGAACACAACTCAGGACCTTGCACCTGAATCAGGGGAGAAGATGACACTTGTAGAACTACTATAGAGACTGTAAGGCATTCTGGGATGGGCCAGGGAGGACAAACGGTCATTTTATGGGAGAAAGGCATAGGTAGTTTTCACTGGGATAAATTACTGTCAATATGTGTAAAGAAGTCAAGAGTAACGGTGTAGAAAGTTTCAAAAGGTATGCAGGGTGGGGAAAATGTGACTGAAGTGGTAGGCATGGGGTTCAGCTGACCTGGAAAAGAAAAACTGTTTAGTCAGGAATTCAAAAATAAATTATTTTACAGAGTGGGGAGAGGGGTGTGGAGAAGCTGCTTTCATTGAAACGCTGCAGTGTGTATACCCAAGTGTAGGAAGCTGAACGCTCAGAGTGGTTCTGAGTTGCAGCTTAGTGGGGCAGACCACACAATTAGAGGAAACATTGAAAGAACTAATAGTTAAAGAGAATGGAAAGAAAACAATGCAACAATGTGTAAGTTAAAAACAAAACAAACAAAATAAAAGTGGGAGGGGGAACCAAACCACAAAAATACTGAGTGGATGAGAATTTATCTGCTATTGCTTATAAGAAACAATGGGGAAAAGATCAAGCAAGGAGGCCTGTGGGTGGCACTGACTTCACTATCTCGAGAAAAAATAACTTACTTTCTACATGTTCTCCAGAGTGGAGAAATTCCATACATCATATCAATTCTATTCATGCAGAAAGGGAATGTGTAATGATTAAATGATTTGTGCAACGACTCAGAAATCAGAGCCAAACGTTGACTGCAAGACTCCTGAACCCCAGATCAGACAGTTTGTGAGCTAGTAACTGTTGGCTGGTATGGACAGAAGTCTGATAATCCCCCACCCTGCAGAGCCTCCCTTTCTTTTCCCAGTATAGGCCTGATAAAGGAAGAGCATGTTAATTAAGATAGTACTCAGGCTAAACAGCAGATTAGGTCTCAAAATACTTTGTCTTTCTCCGTTTTCTCTGTTTGCTACAAACTCTGAAATGGTAGGAACAAAGGCACATCCAGAAATGGCTCTTCTTTTTTTTCATCTCCTGATGCATGGGCAGAGAGGAAAGCAAACTATGCCCCATCACATCATAGAGTTTAATGCTTCCCATAGCACAGAGAAACAAAGGTAAAAATTCACTGCTTGTGAAGCATCTACCTGTGCTGACAACTAATTTAGGCCCAATACACATGCTATGCAAGAAGAATAAATTCTTATGACACATCAAGTCTGAAATCCAGGGCAGCCTGGTAGTGATATTGAAGCAACACACTGTTTGTCGCTCTTCGTTTTGGAAAAACGTATTTATGCAGTTCACATGGAAGTATCATATCCAAATAAATGAGGAAATCCAGCCAGAGTGAGTAGTTTGTTAACAGCTCATTCTATAGACACCTTCTAGGGTTTTGGGCTTTAGATTCTGTTTGTAAAATAAAAGTTAGGGATATACTTCTTGTTTTCCTTTTTGATTTTGAGATTTAAAATATCTCCTCATCTATTTTTATAGATTCTGTGCACCCTGTGGAGTCATTTTGTGTTGAATTTTGATCTACTGATATTTCACTGCACATTTAGAAACAACATAAGTCACTAGCTTCTTATTTTTTATTTGAAGGATCTTTGAGACTTGTTATCTGCTTCTTAGCTAAGCAGTTCTTTAGCCTTGTGTGTTCAGAATTTTGAGAGCTGCTTTTAATAGATCTGATCTTGCATGTACTTCATCAGCGGAACTCCTCCTCAAAAAAATCTACAAATAAAAGAACTTCACCTCAGTGTATCTCCTCAGTGGTTTTCCATGACTTTTACTTCACCTCTTGAACCTCTTCAACACACTGTCAAACTGACTGCTCTCTGCTTATCTGAGATTACTTTCTCTTCACTGAAATGCAGTTCATTACTTTCTTCAATGAAATTCTAAATCTGTTCTCTAATAGATTTCTAATCCTTAGCAAGCCTATGCATTACGAAGCAACCACTGTGCTTGCCATATGGTTAACCTGATTTTCAGTGACCCTGCCACATAATTTTCATTAAGAGCATGTGATTAGGAAAATACCACACCAACAAGAATGTGATTCCCCTTTCTGGCTTTCCCTTATTATTCTGAAGAGATTCTGATTATCACATACTCTTCAACCTCTATGAAGAACTGTAATTGTTTCCTCTCAGAAATCTCCTGTTCTTACTTTTAAGTATATTCCAGAACATCATAAGACCCTGCTTCTCAGGCTCAGAGCAAAAGGTACACTGTTCCTTGGACTTTTGTAGTTCGCTTGCTTATAGAATAATCAACAGATCAGTAGAGTTCTGATCTATTCCAATAAGGATGGCACTATAACACAAAGTATGTTTCTATACTGGCACACTGTGAAAAGAAAAATGTTGTGTGTCATTCTAATCCTGCTTCTGACCATGCAAAACATTTTGACCACTTGTGATTAATAATCATGTGCAGCTTTTCACAGCAATAGGAGACTTCATCACAATGTCCTTGGAGAATTCCTGCTCATGTAACTGTATATCATCACACTATATCCTTTTTTTACCAACTGTGGGTTTCTATCTCGTGTCCTGAGATTATACTGAGTATTTTTCAATAGTAGCAACTGTTAACCTCCAAAGTACAGGAATTTATCTGCTGGAAGGAGAAAAAAAATATATACACATCAGAAGATAACGATGCTTAAGTGTTTGTTGCAATATGAACAGAGCAGTGAATCTGAACAATTTGTCTGCTTAGTGTTCAGAGAAAATGAAGTATCTAAAGATACAAATGAAGAATGACTATGTTTAGCAACTGGTTTGATATCTTTGGGTGGAATATATTATATAAATGTTGAAGTTTTCATGCTTTGAGTTGTTTTCTTTGTTTTCTATGGTGTGAAGTGTTTTTGAAATAATTATTTTAATATTAATTTTAAAGATATTTCCCAATACTAGGCTACACCAGGCATCTTGGGAATG
>NW_008586210.1:4907-31820 GCF_000691845.1 Merops nubicus | reverse complement strand
CTGAAGAAAGACATTTAGAAAGCAATTAAGAACTCAGGTGGGTGAATACAATTTTTTTGTCACACTTAAAACATATAGAACTTGTTTTTGTTTAAAAGGCTGTTACCACAACAGAATATCTTCCCCTTATCTTGTATATACACTAACAGCCCCAGAGTAAAGGTGGCAAGAATCACCCATAAGGAGTGTACAAGCAGCTGAGAAGAGGCGTGACAACAGTTCCAAAGCAATGATACAAACACGTGATGATGCAGTCCTTAAATAAACATCTCTCTCAGCTTTTTTTGCATCATCAGCTATTTATTTCAACATTCTGTTTGTCATCAGTACTTTGGCAGAAAGCCTGTTTTATTCATTTAAATACTCCTTTTGTATAAACAGCTCATACAAAAGCACAGTTTTGGAATAGCTCATTAATCTTCATTTGATACAGGCTGCTTTGTCAAAATGCACTTGGTAGCTACATAATGTGTGTTACAACATAATCCCGAATTGTGATAGTAAAAGTTGCAAGAATTCAAATAAAGGTGTTAGAAATCTTACATTTATATGTTTGACCACAGTAGAAAAATATCTGGGCCATCACTTTCTAGAGGCACAAGCATCTGTGTTTCTGTTCATTTGTGTTTCTATTCTAGTCAGCATTACAACATATTCCCATGCCTGCTCGCATGGTGTCTTCCTTGCTGATGTAACTAGTAGACAGGACAGGACTATAAACTCTACAACAAAACACTGTGATTTCCATGTTGGTGTGGGGCTGATAAGCATAGACTACAAATTTTAGAGAGTTTTAAACTACTCTCTTTTGGCTCAAATAAACCACCAGTGCCTTTATTATACCCTCCTGATTTAGCAGTTTTTGTTGAGGGGGTGAGCTCTGACGTGCTACAACCAGAGGCTTCAGTGTTGTGAACAAGTTGCATACAGGCTTTTAAAAAAAGTTCCCAGTTTGGGAACATGTATGGAACCTACGTCAGCATCTTGGTTTGCCTGTAGCTTCAGCAGGTAAAAATCAGTCCCAGACCATTCGAAGTGGCTCAGTTCCATATATTAAAGTGAGATTGAAAACTAGCAATGGCACAATTCTTTCTGTGACTTTAAATTGACTATTGATCTCAGCAAATAGCTCTGACTGTAGTGAAGGATGTTACGGCACTAAAAGCTGGTTATTGAGAAACACATCTCTTCGAGAGAAAAGAACATTCCTCTGTCCTTCCTTGCTTCATTAACACATCAGTGAATCCAGCTCGGTGAATGGCTTTCAGAGGCCTCTTGGAAAAAGTTTTGTGTTTCAGGACCTGACATTTTCCAGCTGAAACTGTATCTGTTCCTATGAAAATATACTAAAAACAGGTGTATCTCATGCCTACTAAATCCTTATCTTTTGATGTGAATCCATAATTCACGCTGGTGTCCTAATCCCTGTGAAGAAAGAAGACAATTCACAGACCCTAAAGGACCCACACATCCATTCAGAAGTCTTCCACTATGATCTCTGTAGATAAGTTAAAAAGTGAATTGTTTGCCAGAAAAGAAAGTGACAAATAATTTAAAGCAAGGAACAGCTGAGAAAACTGTGACCTCCTCCACAGGTGGTTCATGAAGAAATTAACAGAAAAAGAAATACTCATCGTTTACATTATTCATGAGTAATTACCCATCCAGCTCTCTTTTCTGTCCATCCATGGACAGTGAGGAACATGCTATAACCACAACCACATGTTTTTCTACTGTTTAATATTTTTATCTCCTATGTTCTTCAGAAATGTTGTCAGATTTGCAACCAGTGAAAGTAAGTATCTCTGTTACTTCAGTTGAGTTGGGTCCTTAGCTGGTGTAAATCACACATCTCCAGCTCTACTTTTCTCCCTTTTTAATTCCTCTACTTGCATGAAGAATTTTTTAAAACATACATAATTCCACTGAATTATTCACCAGTGTAAGTGCAGGTTACATGATTAGGCTCTCTGATTCAGACTTCTGATGTGACTTTAGCTGAACCATAACTAGCTGTTTGTCCTTCCTTTTCTCCTTTTGCTCTATAGCCTGCCCTTCTGACTGATGGCAGCTGTATGTGGAAGCAATTAGATTCACACAGAACCTAGGAAAAAAAGGATCCTTCAAGTCCTATATGTTTAATTTAGTCCTTTATCTGTGTGGATATATCAGTATACCCAAACTGTGGTACACTCTGGAAATCATGACTTAGCGCACTAGCTCTTTGTATCTCTGGAAAGATGATAAATACATGTAAGTCACTCACAGCATCAGTGCTCCTTGCAGGACTGACTTTCATTTTGAAGGGAGTATGACACACAGAGTATTCATAAAATGGATGCCCCCTTTCCATATACCTACTGACACTGTTGGCACCTTAACCCTGAAGAGCACACAGCAGCCTGGGTTCAAAACTATGAAATGCTGCCAGCTGAAATGCTGAGCTCAAGATGCTCTTCACCTGAAACATTTGATGTCCTTCCTCTTTATTTAAGGTGCATAAAACCTCCTAATAAACGCCATAATGAAAGATGGGACTGCTACCAGCTCTCTTGGAATAATTATCCATTATTTGAAGTCTTTGAAAACAGCCTGTTCTATGAACCTGTAGGCACAAAGAAGCCACAGGTACCAGAGGACTAGACCTCCATAAATGGTGAAATCAGAAGAAGCCATTATACTAAGGAGGGAACCTACTATTTAGGTCAGACATCTACCCATGACCATTAAACCATGTGTTGATCTCCCCAGTAACACATTTATGTAGCTGCCAGAAAGGCACTAAAACATCAAGAGGCAGTGAGCCCACTGCCCATAGGACTTGCAGCAATTACTGAAACTCACTTCTCAAAGTGGTGTGTTCGTTTCCTTCCCTCCAGCATTACCTTTAGTGATACTGTTCAGGGAAGAGGATCACTGGATTGACAGGTTATACAACCAGGACCTGCCTGGGAGAAAAAAAAAAAAAAAAAAAAAACACCTGAGCTTCAGACCCTGAATTGCAGATGAAGACTCCTCATTGAGCTAGGGTAGGTTTAGGATCTCCTGGAGCTATGTTGAGGGTTTTTTTCATGTCAGCGTATCTAAGAGCTATTTTAAATTGGAGCCTGCCAAAACCTCCAAGGGGCCATTATAACAGAGATTACCAAAGAATAAAGATTTCTGGTATGTCCCCTTTGTAATACTTGCTGCAGGGTTGTAGGATGAAAATTAAGGACACTATATCCTTAAAGCTCTCCTACATCTTCTGACTTTTCAGATAATCTTTCTCTTCTCCAAATCCCTTTATCATTTTATCTCATTTCCCCTGGCTCCTTCCATGGGCTTCACCCCTGGTTTGTTCTATAATCTGCATCCTTCCCTTCTCATCCTGCCCTCAGCAGCTCCACATCTCACTGAAAGCCCTTTCCAGCACTTGTTTTCAGCCTTGCCAGGTATGCTTTAGGCCACTGTCAGCTTTCCTCTCACTCAAGGCTCATCTTTTTCCCTGCTTCCCATGTCTTCTCCCTTCACTCATCAAGAACCATGAGGTGCTATGAATTTTCACATGTATTTTCTTCCTTCGTAATCTTGTTCAACATATGAGTTGCAGTTTCTTTCCCTTTTCTATATTTTCAGTAACCTCTGTTTCCTCTCCCCAGACTGTTTGCACCCAGCAGATGCTCTCTTCACCCATCTAGAACTATTTCTCCTCCAAATTGTTCTTCATCTTTTTTCTTCTATAGTAATCTTTGAAATTATCAATTCTTTTGAAAAACTCCTTTATAGCCTTGCTGTCGGCTGCAGTTTCAGTTTTATTTAATGGGTAGGATGGTGTTCTATTCGTGTTTCAATGACCTCAGTTCTAGCCCATAACAGTGTTGCAAATGAAAAGTAATATTCTGAAGGATGCACTGTATTTACATTTTTCTTCAAATGTAGAAGAAATTTCCTTAGCTGTAGAACCAAGCAGGTTTTCAAATTCCCTTTGACATTAGAGAAGCTTTCTCTCTCATTCCTTGTCCTATAATCTAAAAGTGCTTCCTCTCTTCCTCGCACTTTTTTCTTTTTTTTTTACTTTTTGTTTGGATATACCTGTTCTTGGAGAAGGTTGTCCCAACAAACATCAAATTAAATACAAAACACACCAAAGCATGAAAATATGAAAATAAAGCAGGCAAATCCCTGCTTACTTAAATACATTAAAAAAAAAAAACAAAAAACAAACCCAAACGTCACTGCCCCCCATATATCAACTCCTCTGAGGCCTTCTCTCATTTGCAATGGCAAAATACCTTACAGTAAGTTCCAAAAGGCAAACATAATGCTGCAGTAATATTTTCTTTACTTACTTCAGTGGATTTATTTTTTCAAGGCTTCTTCTTTGTCTCAGCTTCACCTTTTTTCTCTATTTAGCTCATGTGGAGCTGGATCCTGCAGTACTAGTCCCAGTGAAGTTGGTGGGAGTGCTGACTCTGTAAGAACCGCATGTCCCAATGAATAATTATCTAGGGCTGAATGAACTCCCAGAAGTTGTGTTCAGACAAGCATTTGCATCTAACAGTTGTTAGCCAAAGCAGGAGCCCCACTGAAACAAACTTCGCACAGTAATGTCCTCACTAATCTCTTCAAATAAATATTTGCAAAAAAAAAAAAATACCAAACAGCTAGCGATAACATTTCAACAAAGATAAATGATCCTGTAGTATTCAACAAAAGGTTGGAGTACTAAACTTTTCCCAATTGTAAGTGAATTTGATTTTTAAACAGAGGTCAGTTGGGTTTTCCTGCTGTAGAAATATATGCAAAAATTCCTAGTGGAAACTCACTTTCTGAAGTTTTAATAAACCAGAGTATGTCAAATGCATAGAAAGGTGGAGCTCTTATTAAAGTTGAGGAGTACAGAGCAGCCACAAAATTTAGTAATTTAGGTATTAGAGTAGTATCTTATTGCCTCCTAGTTGCTGCCTTGTTACCACCTAGTTTTTAACTTATCTTTCCCATTTTTCTTTCTTGACAGTGCAGATACAGTCTGTGAAAAGATGGAAGAAAATCTGTTCTTCTGGTGAAATCACTTTGTCTCATTTTAATAAGAATTAAAAACTTACAATCAAATTCAGTGTTAAAATTGAGAATAGTCTTCAAATTTTACAATATTTTTTCTGGTGAAAAATAGCATGCACTATGCAAAACCTGAAACAATGAAAAAACGTTTCAGAGATACTTTGACTAACATGTGATGCAGCTCACTTGTAGATAAGGCTGCCGTTCACATTCCTTTTACCTTGTTTTCATATCCAGCCACCCAGCACAAGTACCCTGTACTGCCAGGAGGATAAGGGAGATATGGAGAGAGGCCTAAAATTCTGTAGATTCACCCAAGGAGCAAAAATCCTTTCATAGCCCTTCAGGACAGGACACACTGTTTCCCAAAACAGAGGGCTAGTCATTTGAGATTGAACATTGGTGTGATCCGCTTTTGCTCAGAGAAGAGGAACTTTACACCTGAGAATGCCATTTTCCAAGCGAGAAGAGAAACAGGTCAAAAAAATTGTGTTCATTAAAAAACTCCCTCTGGAGCTGTTTCCTAAAGGAATCTTCTTGTAAATTCACACCTTTTGGCTCTGACGGCCCCTCACACTGGATGAGACCAGGGCAGGCCGTACTGGGGCCAGAGGTCAGGCCTGGCCCAAGCTCAGCTGAAAGCCCTGGCCGCATCCTGCCCACAGCACAGGTCTGTCTGGCCATGCTCCTCCGTGGCCCCAGGGAGACGAGCCTGCCCCTGTGCCATGCACTGAGCTGGCCTTGAACCCCAGCGAGGGGACAATGCCAGGGCCCTGGGGGCAAGATCCCAGTACAGGGCATAATTCATTATCAGATGGAAATGTCATACTAGAAGCTATGACAATGTGATAGGGAAAGGCTGCTTTTGCAATGTTTGTCTGGAAGGAAAAAAAAAAAAAATAAAAAAGCATTGCTGAGGGATTGTTGGGCAACTGTGAAAAGCAGGTTGCTATTTTTCATGTCTGTCACTGACTTTTAAAGTGTGGTAACGTGAGGACCAAGGGCAGCTCCTACCTTGGTGCCAGTGGTGTGCATCCCCACCAGGACTTCATAAACATTAGTAAAACCTACCTGAGCTCCATGTCCCTCTTGCAGTAGGCCTGGCAGCACACATCCCAGCAGCACAGCACAGGGCTCCTGCTCCGCACCTCACAGTGAGGATGCCCAGCAGCTAAAAGTCATTAGAGCTACCACCATCAAAGACAGTTTGGGGAAGACAAATGGGCATTTTGCGCTATCAATAACAATGTCACTGTCCCCTTCTAATCAGTAAGTTGACAAGTAGTCTGTAATTACACTTGAATTAAAACTTTCAGGAGATCTCTGATTTTATTTTTTTTTCCAAAATTCTTCATAAGGAAGAAATGGTAATAATAATGGTAAAAAGCAAAACAGAATATATTCTGCAGGGAGACTCAGATTAGTTCTGCTGACAAACCCAAGAGCTTATAACTCCCAGCACTGTCAGACAGTGCAGTGGGAGAGAGCAGGAGGTGGTCCTCTCACATCGTTATCTACACGCCTCAATGCAATTTGTGTGGGGACAGGTGAGTTATAACTAGCACTTGGGTTTCAGATGAGACATTATTGATCCTTTTCTGGCTTACCCGAAAAGCAGAGGCTAAGAGCCACACTGCCACAGTGAAATGGCTCATCATGGCAGAATACGGCTTTGATGTTATCCTGATCACAATGGCATTCCAGCCACAGCGATCAGGGGATGGGGGAGGCTACATGGCCAGAGAGAACGGTTGTGACTCAGGATCATTCTCTGATCTCTTTCTGGGGCGGGGCTGGTATAATCTGGCCCTTAATATGCAAGTTACTGGTGGAGAGTACAATAAATATGGAACATCAAAATGTCATTTGCACAGTCGCTTTAAACAGATATGTCCTAGCACTCTTCCTTCTGTGCAGGAAAGATAATAATCTGTTCAACTTTCTCCTGGAACCATATTTTAGCATTTTAATTATAGACCCAACACATGCACTAAACACACTCTCAAGAAAGGTCACACCTTAATAAAGTCAGTACAGCATGCTTCTGTAACCCAGCAAGGTCACTACCTGAGAGGAATCACCAAAAAGAAGACTGGCTTACTGCCAGAACAACCAGCAAAGTTAGCGGGGCCTTGTTTCAGGAGGCCACTGCTGCTGTTGGCCAGCAGAGAGGTGCAGGGAGGCAATGTGCTGCCACTTATCCACGTCAGTGTTCATCCACAGGAGAGCAAATTAATTCAAATGTAATTATTATTTCTTTCTAATGGAGGGCTACTACTGGTCTGAACATTATTTACTGGACTATTACTGGTGATGAGTGCCGTAGAGGAAGCCGGTGACTTCTTCCTCCTTTGAGCACTATCTCCCTCTGCTGTCCTGCCACAGCTCTGCGCTTTAACTCCAAAGGTGACCTTTAAAAGGTAACCAAAACAAGTAAGTAGAAAACTTGGGCAAATACCTTGCAAAATCTTTGCTTAACACTATATATTTTCATCAGAAACACTTGGATGTCAGGAAGGGTCAGTCCAAAACACTGGAGGTTTTCCAGTGGAAAATACATGTATAAAGAACAGCTAGGAAATGTCTTTCCTCTTTACAGAGTTGCCCAATCAGATTTCCATTACTAATAAGAAGGAATAAGCAGTAATGGTTTCCTCTCTGGGGGAAAAGTAACACGAATTTCTAAGCAGCAGATATCCTCTGAAAAGAAGTGTATATGAAAAGTGTTCTCAGCTTTTGCCTTTTGATGGAAAGAAAACACAAGATAAATGTCTGACCAAGGCAGGGGTAGTTCTTGCATGTCCCTGTACCCATGTATGAAATACCAGGACTCAGAGGGCTACTTCTGAGGATCGCCTGTGAGGCACACGGGGCTCGATAGCACCTCTGAAAAAATGTAAAATAAAGGCTGAATAAAGATATTACTCTGTCAGTTTTCATTGGCATGGAAGATTAAGTCCTTGTGAGTTTGGTGGTCTGCATTACTACCTCAGACAGAATGCCATCATCCTCCCCAGGAGGCTCTGGGTGCCTCTGTTTCCAGATCAGCAGAACTCCTAAGTCACTCTCAGTCCTGATAGGTAAAGTACAAATGCACTCAGGATTTTGCTTTAATTTATATTTTTCCATTGTTCCCATGAGAAAACACAAAAGTTCATTTCCTTTCATAAGCCCACAATGAATATAATATTCTTGAAGTCAAAAGATGAGTTCACACTATGTTAGTAGTGTCAATAGCTATTTTTATATTCTCCATGGATGAACCATGACAATAGTGTCCTGAGTGATAAAATGCTTATTAAATCGTGGATTGAAAGCATGAGGCTACAGCCTTGATGGCTTGCTTTCCAAACCCAAGTAAGGTAGTAATTTGCTCATTTCACTGCTTTGAATTCTTGCAGGCAGTGTCTTAAGTTCTACTGTGATTTAACAGAGGCCAAAATTCGCTTTTATTTGGTTGGAAGTGTTTCAACTCAGTCAGTCTATGCATGTGAGGGGACATTTTACCCCTTGCTATTCAATGTATACATAACAGTTCAAATTCTTCTCTTAAATGTACTTAGTGTGACACACAGCAAACGATATTTTATATACAGTAGCAGTGGGTGAGGTGTTGAAATGTTCATTATTCTGATTCTAATAGTGTTGAAAAAGGAGTGTCATGTTTCTCAGTCAGCACTGTATGTTTTTTTCTATGACCTCTAAGTAGAAACACTGGGAGAATCTTGCTCCATTCAGATTAGGACAGACCCTGGAGCAGAGGTTCAGCATCATTTCTGTAGCTCCGTGCAGTACTTCGTGAACCCAATTAACTAATGAAGTCTGAATGATGGAGGGAAAAAAGAAATCTTTTTCTCTGTAACATCCCCAGTTCACAACAGATGAGAGCGTTGAATCAGCAGTGGCACTGCCCTGTTGGAGTTACAGTGTAAAGTAATAAACCAGAGTGCAGTGTCAGACAAGAGAGAAACCCAACCTGCACACATCAATCTATCTGTGTGGATCCAGGAGAACAAGGAGTTTTCAAAATCCTCTGCCACCTTATGGATCTCAATGGTTTACTGGCAGAAGTCCGAACCCATACATTAGCCATCTCAGAACACCTTTCTCACGTCTCTAGGGCTTAAACAACCTGATAATATTGTACTCTTTCTCATACTATAAAAGTTATTAAAAATTGTATATATTCCGTAAAAATTAAATGGCTTTTAATTTAGATGCTGATTTATCATTTCCACTTTTACCTCAGGTTGTATACAATTCCAGGAAAATGTAAGCCAAGCAACAGAAGGGCAATGATTGCAATGTGTCTCTGATATACGTGGACCTAACATCTACACACTCCTGAATTTGTATACTAATGATGTTACTGCTTTAATTAACCATGCTACTGTGCCTGTACTGGATTCTTTCCCAAGAACTGTTCAGATTACTGCATAAGACAAGGACACTGTTTTTCTTTTAATCTTTTTTTTCCTTCTTCTTTCTTTATTGACAGGGCTGCCAAGTTCACAGAAGAATCAATAACCAAGGATATCCACATAGGATAAGATTTACAATGCATGTTTCACAGATAGTAACAACTGGGACCTTGGAGAGCTTACTGAAACCAACAAAATGACAATTGATATGTCCTCCAGTGAATCTATGTTAAGACTTTCTGTCTTCTATAATTAAAAACTACGTAATCTTACCTGTGTGAAAAGCCCACCATAAAATCAGCTCCACTTAGTAGTGTAATTTGACATGTTTACTTTTTACATCAGTACCTATGTCCTCTAAGCCAGCCTCTGGCCTCACTCTGCTAAGTAGCACCTCTCTTAAATCAAGTAATGTGCTACCCAGTGTGCATATACTTCTCAAGTGATACTTCTTGCTTTTCCTACTCTCTCTCTCCTTCAGTATTATTTACATGATGGTCTGATAACCCATTAATTACCTCTGAACAAATTACACCTGAGCGAATGCACAAAATATTTTTCACACAGTTCTTTTTGTCATACATGAATTTTGTAGTAATTATATATCTTTTTCAGTTCTTTCAGCTTATTTAAACAAATGTGCCTGCTGTCAGTAAAATACCCAAGTTTTCTGTTGCGTACTAATAGCTGTGCAAGACCTAGATATCGCCGAGCACAAGGATTCCCTGGGTTTTCATAGTGTACAGTATCAAATAAATTGATTCTATTTTTTCCTATACTGCAAAAACATCCTTAAACTTCTACCAAAATCAGAATTTTCCCATATTTCTTTTATGTACATATTTGTACTGACTTCATGCAGCAACTTTTATGCAAAGAAATAAAGAAAAACAGAAAGGAACTAACCTTATCATAGGTTATTGCATGTAGGAAGTATTATAAATATTATTAATTGCTTGGCTCTCTTCCTTCTCTGTCATATTTCCCTCAGGTCTCTGTTCCATGTTCAAGGCCATTATTTGATGGGGGAGGTATAAAGTCATAACAGGCTGATGTAAATTTCCTTTGAGATGTCTTATATATCACAGATACCGTGAGGGAGATGAAACAGCAATTTTGTTGCCATTCATAAGTAAAGATGTAGGAATTCTTCATCTCAAGACAAATAAACTCATGCCTACTCTAATTGAAGCTAGTATAGTATCTTAGTCTTCAGGTAAATCTTTGATAAGACTTATTGCCTTTTTCACGTAGGTATTTGATAACAGTTATTGCCTTTTTTAAAGATCCATTCTGGAAGGTGGGCTTGTAGTTCTGAGGAGGAAATTAACAACTCCAAAACTGAGGAAGAAGAAGGTGTCTGCGTCAAGAGTCTTAGACAAGCTCCACCAGTGTACTGAGCTTTATGCTCGTGATAAATTAAAATCAGAAACTCGTTATAGAAATTGAAACAAGAAAGTAGGTCAGTCAGTCACTTTTTAAGATCACCATCAGCCTCAGAACAGTTCAAAAAACTTCTGTCACTCTAGTGTAGACACCTGGGTTGCTGGTTTGAAAAGTTGGAGGTCTACAGCTCTGACAGGGACACTTGGCATCTTGGCTTTCCTGAGCATGCCAAGAAAACCATTTACCTTATTGACCCTAAAAAGCTTAATTAAGAATTCACCTGTGCAAATTTATAGAAGATGATAAAAATCCAGAGAGAAAATTAACCACACAAATACTATAACGGGTCCATTCAGGGAAATAAAATAACACTTTAGGTGAATATGTTCCATACCATGAACAAATCTACGTCCAGTATCTGCTTTATCTCCACATACTGCCTTTAGAAATTACTCATTATGCAACAGGGCTGATGACCTTTTAATAAAACACCAATGAAGTGACTTTTTAAAATATTTACTACTTAAAATACAGGCTCCAGCTTTTGTCCAACAATACATTTGTGCCATTCAGCTGGAAACCTGATTTTTACACCCAAAGAATTTTGCCATTTACATTAGCAACAAAGCAGATCCCGTGCAGATACGAGTCTGTGCAAGTCTACTAAAGACGAGGAAGGTACTGTGCTTCTTTGCACTGTTCATGGGTCTATTGCAGGAACAATTTAGGCTTTGATACTTGTAACTCTCACAGTTACATTTTCAGATGAGCCAGATCATTTGAATAAACTGGAAGGGGAAAGTGACACTGTCCTACAGCTATCTTCAAAACTGGGTGATAAACACCAACTTTGCTACATCAGTAAGCCCTTTGAAAACCATATAGCGCAGCTCAAGAGGAAAAGAATTTGCTGAAATCCAGATCTTGTTCAGATGTGGACAAGAAGCTGCTTTTACACACAAGTTTTGCTCACAGCTGCTTAATTGGTGAGGTAGCAACATCTTTGCTCAACTAACTACTACCTTACTCCTGATCAGAAGGATTGTTAGCTATTCAACATATATAATCACACTACTTTGCCATCAAAATCAATGCCAGCACTTTATAAGCAGAGTAAGACTAAGGATGAGTACGAGTGTCAAACTTTAAGTGGTAATATTGGCTGAAAAGTAGGAGGGAGGGGAACGACACAGTCATTTAAAATAGAGCATCAGGAATTGATGAGGAATGAGTTGGGGAGCCAGGAAAGTGTCTCAGTAGCAGAAGCTGGCTTAGCTGATAATTGAGCTACATAGTCAAGAAGATATAATATATATGTGTGTTTCCTGGAGAATGGGTTTCCCAGAATTTTGTGTGCTATTGATTTTTTTTTTTTTTTTCCACTTAAGTGACATATTTGGTTTTCAAAACTGCTTCACAGAGACTCTGTAGTAGTAAAAACAGATCTGGATCAAAAAACAGAAGGGGAGATGCACTCAGGCATGACAGTGAAATGGACCATATAAGGACTTACATGGGCAGAAACTGGCAATGTTGTAGATATTCTTAAAATTTCAAAGGTCAAGCTCCACCAACACATTTTAATCCTATTAATTTCAGGGGAAGTTGTCACTGATAAAGGCACTAATCAATAAAACTATGGAGAAGTTTAGACCCAGAAGAATAAAAGGTTTCTATTCTTCTGGGTCTATTGCAGGGCCATTGTAGAATTATAATACATTTATCTTTCTCACTATATAACATTTTAAAAATTACCTTACATTCCATTATCAAGGTCTTAGCTCTACATATTTGGAATCTCAAGTTTTATCTTTTTTTGCTAAACACTTTTTGCTGTCTGATACTGAACTGTAGAGGACTATTGTATCTCCACCTTCAAGATGTCATTTCAAAATGCTGATAATACTGTATGATAAGACTGTCATATATAATTACCAGACTAACAGTTATAAGGACACTAGTATCTGATCCCCTTAGGTCTACAAATATATGAACATGATGTTGGAAACAACTGTCCATCAACAGCTCTACTTACCAACACCTAGATGAAAGAGTTTAAAATATCTTCTTTCAATGCTTATGAGCTAATATTCTCTGCTGCCTCTTCTGCAGCACACAAGGCCATTCTAACTGCCAATCCATAGTCTAATCTCAGTGAGAACAGAGGGGAAAAAAAAGCCAACAAACCTAACTGCACTGTCTTTAGGAAGACAGTGAAGGTCAGACTAATCAATCTCAAATAAAAATGACACTACATGAAAAAGCCTGTTTTATCTGAATCCATATTAATTCCTCCCTAACAGAACACTGATGTCCTGCTTCATAAAGCAAGTCTCATCTCTGTTTCTGGGAAAGTACTTGTAGCTCTTCTATTATCAGCTGCTAAAATACCCTACATTATTTGGTGCCTGCACTCATTCATCGCACTCCACACAAAATATTGCATTCCCTGTAATGTCCCATAGCATCATCTATTTCAGTCACATTACTAACAACGTGTTCTCCACTTTTTGGAAGCCATGTAAATACAAAGTCATGCAGGAGTATGATGCTGTTGACGTACAGCAGCTAGGCAGCCCTCAGTTTCTCAGATTCTCAGCAAAATAGTTACTCAAAACACAAACGAGAACAATTATTTTAGAAATACCTTTTTTTAAATTGGTACATTTTTATAGCTAACTCCTTAGGTGGTGTGAATTAGCAAAGATTGATTGATATGGTGTTAATTCAGCCCTCATTGGCCTTAATAGAGTAGTGCTAACTTGGGGATCTGAGCCTGACCAGCTGATCCTCTAGAAGCTGCAGAATCACATTTGAAAAAGGACACCACTCTGAAAGACATCAAGTTTTAAAAAACAATGTTACAGGTGAAGGCAGTTAGGTGGAGAGAGGACTGCTACAGTGGGAAGGCTGTAACAGAATTTACTTATTAAGCTACAGCACAGAATTCACATGGGAACCACCCGTGTTCCATCCCAGAGCAAGGCTTTCGTTAAAGACCTTCCTAGATCCAAGTGAATCCAACCATCAGGCACAAAGCCCATGGAAACGCAGCTTCATGAGTTTTACTACCCGCAATATCTGCTTCCTATGTTACCTTTTCATTATTTCTTTTGATCAATAAAGTTTGACTCATGTTAGTAACCATGAAAAACAGCCTTCCATTCAAGTTGTTCCTTACTATTCTTTGAAACACTGTCCCCTGGGGTGTTTAATACATCTTCCATCCCTGTTATAGGTGCTTACAAAACTCTTTTCTGTGTTCAGCTTTTGTAGTGGTTTTTGAAATCGGTTTCTATGAAAAAAACACTTAAGTCCTGGCTTGGCAATTTATGAAGAACTTCCTTAAAATTCAGATAAATTATGAACTGTCAATGTCAATCTTGAGTGTAATCTTATCAAAAAACTTGAGGTTAATTAGGAAGGATCTCATCCTTCTAAATCCATATAAGCTTAACATAATAATTGAGAGCTGAGATCAATTACTCATGGTATGTCAAGGGTATGAACTTATATGGCAATGATTGAGTGCTTGGCCTGCATGCTCAAAAGTCAAGGTCAGAAAGCATGCCAAATACACATTTAAAATTTCTTGAAGTCACAAGTAGCGGGGTGGGAGAGAGATTGAGATGAAAGTCTTATGTGTAGGAATAAGAGGTAAGGTGTATGTGGATCTGAACCTTTGAGGCAAAATTCAAAAGACATTGTAATAGTAAGTACGGAGAGAAGCTAGGAATTATTGACTCTGAAAGTGAAATTAGCAATAGTTTAGAAGCATTTTCATTAAGTAATTCAGAAGTTTCATTTCACAAACAGGTATCTAGCTTTCCCACCGGGTTAATAACTTTAACTGAAGTAAAAGTAAAGCACTTTGTCCCATGCAGTGCACAGGACATTCATTGTGCCACAGACTCATCTTAACAGGACACTGACAGTCCTTTCCAAGTGAGATCTTCATAACATTCTCCAGTCCTCTGGAAATACACTGCCACTCCTACTTTAACCATATCAAGACAAGGAAAAAAGGTGAATCCCCCTCACCCTGGGAGGCAACAACAAAAAATACTGCAAGAAGATTGATCTTGTTTTTTTGGTTGTTTTTTTTTTTTTTTTGGTTGTCGTTACTTTTTTTTTTTTTGAGCCTTTAAAAAAAAAAAAGAAAAAAAACACAGCCCATAAAACATAGTGTCACCAGTACTCTTGAAGGAGCTGCATCCCAAGTGCACAGCTGAAACAGAGTGGCCTAGATGTGTATGACTGCATCTTTCTTATTGCACCAGAAGTCAAGAATAAAATCTTCAAGAGGATGTAAAATTACAACAAATTACTTACAGTCTTGGATATAGCACTAGACTGCAACTGGGATTTCTACTGTCTAAAATAGGCTCTGTAGGCTTAATCTGTAGGTCAGAGGAGTTAAGGACTTGCAGAGAATTCATCCCAATCCTTACTGTAAGTTATTTGTGAATAATTCCTCCTCACCCTGAAAATGGGATGACCACACAGTGAGACTGTGAGACTAAGCACACTGAAAGCATCTGTCTGCTGATACAAAGGAGTGTACCATAGAAGATTAAGATCAGACCTGAGCAAGCCAGGTCATCACCAGGAGCAATATAAGTGTGTTAATGTAGTGTTCCACCACGCCACTTTGCACAGTTGCCAAATTTCTGTTCTGCAGAGCACTGCCCAGGCAGGGCTACACAATCTGGGTACCAGGCTAGCCCAGTGAGGTTCACTGTCCCTCCAAGGTAGCTTGGGACTGTCTAATAGCAACGTAGTGATGGCATAAGCTTTAAAGAGTGAGGAGCTTCAGTTCTGAAGCATGTGGGTACCATACCACAAGATAAAGGCATGTGAGGCTCAGGGAACCTTTCAATTCTTCTGCAATCATATCCTGCTGAGCGTCACCTGGAAGGTAGTGTTTCTCCCTTGGTATGCTCACAAAAACCTCAGACAAGGTCATGGCTTCAGGAAGTTCAGCAACTCTGTTATTATGTGTAGGCTACTATGGCTAGAACTTTCAGTCAGCTAACTTTCACATTGCACATTATAAATACAGGCTGCCACGCAGGAACCCAGGACTCCAGACTTGTGACCAAGTCACAGCATGCCAGCTGTGCTGATGCAACTCCTGCTTGGGTGTTCCCAGGCATATGGCAAAGGTTTGCCTTTGCATCTGCCATGAGCTAGGAGCACACAGTGGTGGCACAGCTAGTGCCACACAGTTTGTCAAGCCACAGTGGCTTCATCATGTGCTTGCACTGTAAGGAGCATAGAGAATGAAGGAAATCTGTGGTGGAGAGGAAGTGGTACAAGTCTGAGAGCAGGAATCAGGGATAAATGAGGAAAGTAAGAAAAGAAGAATACTATGTCAGGAAAGTGCAGTAGGTAAGTGATGAAAATCTCCTGGTAACTTTGTATGGACTCATTCTGAAGCAGCATCTGAGGAGCTCTCCATCTCCAGAGGTATGCTTTCTGTTTCTTTTTGCCCCACAAATCTAGTCACAGCATTAAATTCATGTCTTCATTTTCAAACCCATTACTTCAAACCACACAAATGCTTAAATATTTACAACAATACAAACTCAGATGAGGCAAAGCTCTAAAAAGCCTTTTTGGATATTCAGACAATAAATTTATCCGGCTGCTGTGTAAAAGCTTTTTTGAGAGTCTATAACCTGCTGGTATCACTACAAATCCTCAGTCTGTAGCTTGGCTTGCTGAAAATCTCAGGAAGGCCTTTATTAATATACTTCCCAGAGACCCAGGGTACTCTACAGAGTAACTGTATTTTCTTAGCAGTCAGCTATTACATATAACTTTGTTATGCATATCCTTTGCAATTAGGCCGAATCTTTAGTGACTAGCTGTAGCTTAGTGTCCTTTTTGCTGGTTCCTCCAAGTCAGAAGATGTATTCTTGTCATCTGCTAGCTCTGCGATTACCACCTCACAGCTTGATCAGTTATTTAATGTCTGCAAAACAGTTTTTGAATGCTGTCCCATGCTAATATTTGACAACTACTGCTCTCAGCACCTATATGAGAGCTGTGTTTGACAGCTATTTCAATGATCCCCCAGCATTTTCCCTAAACGTTACTATCCATGCCTCAAAGACTTCTTTTACACTACAAGGACAAGACACAGACGTAATCTTGCCATTCAATGGAGGAGGCACTGCAGTGTCAATTTGAAGCTGACCACTGTGCCTGCCCATGAAATTTCTGTGGGCACATCACCGTGCTAAATGACATTTTCCTGATAGCAACACAATGCAAAGTCCCTGGGCCTCTCTGAGAGCAAATATGCCATCACCAGCTGCTATGACCAGGCTTACCTGCTATGTTTAGCATGCTTTGGTGGGTAGACCCTGGTTGGACACCAGGTGCCCACCAAAGCCACTGTATGCTTCCCCTCCTCAGCTGGCCCAGGGAGAGAAAATATAACAAAAGACTCGTGGCTCAAGAGAAGGATGGGGAGAGATTACTCGGCAATTACTGTTACAGGCAAATCAGACTCGACTTGGGGAAATTAGTTTAATTCATTACCAACCAAGTCAGAGTAGGATAATGAGAAATAAAACCAAATCTTAAAATATCTTCCTTCCACTCCTCCCTTTTCCTAGGCTTAACTTTACTCCCAAATTCTCTGCATCTTCACCACCAGCAATGCAGGGGGATGGGGAATGGGAGTTGTGGTCAGTTCACCACATTGTCTCTGCCACCCTTTCCTCCTGAGGGGGAGGACTCTTCACACTCTCCCTGCTTCAGTGTAGGGTCCCTCCCACAGGAGACAGTTCTTCATGAACTTCTCCAGTGTGAGTCCTTCCCATGAGCGGTAGTTCTTCACAGACTGTGCAAGTGTGTGGTCCTCCATGGTCTGCAGGTGCATATCTGCTCCACCATTAACCTCCATGAGCTACATGGGAACAGTCTGCCTTATCATGGTTTTCTTCATGGGCTGCAGGGGAATCTCTGCACCTGGAGTACCTCCTCCCACTCCTTCTTCACTGACCTTGATGTCTGCAGAGTTGTTTCTTTCACATATTCTCACTCTTCTCTTCAATTACAATGCAGAGCTTTTTTTCTCCCTTAAGTATGCTATCACAGAGGCCCTACCACCATTGCTGTTGGGTTCAGCCTTGGCCAGCAGCAGGTGCATCTTTGGAGCCATCTGGCATTGGCTTTATCGGACATGGGGGAAGATTCTAGCTTCTTACAGAAACCACCACTGTAGGTCCCCCCTCACCCACCCCAAACCTTGCCATGCAAATTCAATACACATGTGGACTACTGGAACCAGAGAGAGGTCACAGCACTTCTCTGCAAACTTGCCATTCACACCACAGATATGTGCCAGTATGTAAGAGTCAAGTTAGGAGCCTCTGATGAGAGGCTTGCCCTGTAAAGATACAGTCCTTCTTATTTCCTTTAATAAAGTCAGTTGCAAGACGGCCACAACTTTTCTACATATTCTTTCCCTGGCATCCATTCCTATAATTTCAGAAACCGAGACCCATAATTCACCTCACAAACCCTTTCTGACTTCCAGCGATACACCACAGCACAAATAACCTAGAGACTTATGTTCCAGATGACTGTTTTGATACTAGCAGTAATAGCAGAACTGTGCCCCATTTTGTTACTTTCTAGAGCGGTTTTGACAGTAACTTAATAGTGGTTGACTCACAAATCAAAGACTGTCTTTGAGAAAACTTTCTGCAGCATTGATAGACAGCTAGCATACTCTAAGGCATTTTCTTCTGCATTACTTGGCAGGAAGCCTGAGACAGTTTGAACAACACTGTGCATAACGTGCCCAACTCAGCCAGAACTCATTAAGGGTCTTGTCTTCTCTTGTGCCCTTTGTGAAGCACATTACTGAACCCCTGATGGGCAGCAGTTATGCTAAGATTAAAGATCACCAAATAACTTTAATGTACCAGTCAATTTGCATTTCTCAGTTGTGTATACATTGGTAAATGCTCTGCTGCTTTACCAGATGAAGAATGAAGATGTAATGGCTGTTCTCCAGCTACTGAGCTTGGTTGAGGAATTGCTCTGAAAGAGGTTTCATGGGAGAGTTTCAGCAAAATGTGAGACAGTTGCTGAAAGACGCTCAAGTTCATGACTGCATTAACTCTGGTTGCTATTGAAAGACACCTCCCCGGTGAACAATGTAAGACACATGCATCTTTGATCACTTATGGATATATTTTTAAAGAGTTGCTATAGATTTTGCCCTGGGAGTCCCACTGGTTTGTGATGCAATCACTTTAGTTAAAACTCCATTCACACTTAGCTTGAGAGCACTGCTGACTCACAGCATTACAGATTGAAGGGAGAATGCACTGTTGTGTTTCTGCTAAACTGGGGGCTACAAACACCATCTTTCCTCCTTCATGTACTTTTTTTTTTTTTTTCCTTTTGTGGGAGGGTTCAACTAATGTGATATTTCCTAACTGGTTTTATTGTTTAATATTGCCAAACAATCACCACCTTACTTTCAGATACTTACAGAAGTAGACTTCCCTATGTCAGATAATTCATGATAGAGAAGCCTTAAGAAAAACCAGTCTTCTTAATAAAGGGTGGTTGCCAGTTCTTTGTATGACAATTTGATAAGGTTTTTCTGAATGCAAGAAATAAACAGAAAACAATTTTAAAACTGTCAGTTTGTGATACCTTCCTACATTGGCCTTACATGTTTCTGCGACTTACGGCATCTGAACCACAAACATTTGTATCCAAGGATCATTTGAGTAACCATAACAATGATGAGAAGAATATCAAAACCTAGATAAAGGTGCTGAATACTCAGGTCACCAGATGTGGGTGAAGAAAATAGGTCACAATACGGAGTTAAGAATGAGGTAAATTTCAGAAACAGAAGTGGATGGATTTGCCTTATATAAACTCTGTGATTGCTAATACACAGGACAAAACAGCAGATGAACTGGGGGCGTGAAGAGGAGGGAGTACATTCTGCCAGAAGGATTTGCTTTTTACCATTCTTACTTGTATTTTCACTACCGCAGCTTCCCTCTCCCTGTGCCCTCCCATCTACAGCTCGGCTGGACTAAGAAGCAACTGCAGGAACCATCATGTTGATACCTCCAAATTCACATTTTTTTGTTAGGAAAGTAGAACAAGTCTACTCAATTAATCTATACCGGTTAATATTGGTCAAGGACATCCCTTAAGCATCATTCACACACAGTGATGCTTCTAGTGGTAAATAAGGAGCATAATTCAATGAGTGCTCAAACGCTACAAAAATGACAGATGAAAGTAGGCTCTGCTTGAGGTATCAGAGGAAATATTTTTGTCCCGACTGTCTATATCATGGAACAGATATGAAAAACAGCTACAAGATATCTAAAGCAAAGCTTGCCAAGAAGTGGACAAGATTCAAGAGCAGAAAAGTCAAGGGGATCTACAATAAGAAAAGGATTTCAGCCAAATATGGGTAACTCGAGAAGAGCCAGAAAGCATGATAGAGATTTTTAAGAACAGATTTGACAAGCATCTTCAATGCACGCTGCCTTTGTCTGTAGCTGATAAAAGTCCTGTCAAAGCCAAGTAGTGACAGGCTTTCTTCACCATGCAACCCAGAGGCACCTCACTCCCAGCATTAGTAGGCTCAGATAAAGCGCCCATAGAGCTTATCAGGTTAATCGACCAGTTCCAAAATTAATTAAGTTTAAGGGAAAATCAGCTGGGGAAGATGGAGTTGCTAAAATTGTTATAAAGCAACCAGACTAAGACAAGAAGAGAGGAAATGAAAACATCACTGTTTTAATAATACAAGCATTTTGAGGGGTTTTATGTTTAAGAGACTTTCCCTGTGTTAAAGTAATTAATTAACAACAGAAGGTAAAAAGATTTAGTTGGGATTAGTAGCTACAGTCACCAGTCACCAGTCAATTTGGATTTGTGCATGAAAGCAATAACCAAGATGCAGTTTAAAAATTGTACACAAGATGGCATGAGGATGCTCCACCAGAATTAGCTTAGTATTTGGTGCACCAACCCGTTTTGGTGCCCTTATATGACTCTTCTATTGGAAACACACGAGGACAGGAGCTTAAAGAATAAGCTGTTTACTCAGAGCTGTACCATGGTTAACAAACATACATACAGTAACACTCTGAAACTACTTTGACCTTTAACCAAGATGCTCTGCTGTGTTTGAGAAATCCAAGCTCATCTTTTGCAAGCACAGCTAACCCCAGCTTGTGTTTAGTCTATATGTTTTAAGAATGCCCTGATTAAAGTAGAACCATGGGATATGTTAGGAAAAGTCTTGGATGTGAAAAGCCTTAATTTGTATATTGCACAATTATTAATGGTCCCATTAAATGATTCTGAGGATCAAGTAGAGCAAAGAGGACATGGAAATAATTGATTCCTAACCAGGATTAAATTAAATTTTATTTGGAAAATAAGAAAAATTAACATCTGGATACACAATCAAATTTTCTAATACAAAAAAAAAAAAAAAAAAGAGTCAGCTTTGACCAGAGAAAAACCATCCACACAGAACCTATTGTCATGCTTCTGCTAAACTCACACAAGAACCACAGACTCACAAAGAGCAGCTGGGGCAAGAAGATACCTCTGGAGATCATCTAGTCGAACCCCTACTCACAGCAGGGTCACCTCTAGCATGTTACTCAGGGCCATGCCCTCTTGGCTTTTGAAAATCTCCATAGCCTCTCTGGGAAGCCTCTTCCAGAGTTTGACCACCTTCACCACAGAGTTGTAATTTTCTCACATTAAATGCAATATCCTTTTTTTCAATTTGTACCCATTGCCTCTCACCCTATTATGGGGCACCACTGAGAAGAGTCTGACTCCCTCTTCTTGACTCGTCCTGCCCCCATCAGGCATTTATACACATTGATGAGAGACTCCTGAGCCTTCAGAAGCACCTCTGAGTCTTCTTTGCTCCAGTCCCAGTTCTCTCAGCCCCTCTTCATATGACAGATACTCCAGTAAACTTGCTCCAATACGTCTGTCTCTCTTCTATTGGAAAGCCCAGCCCTCAACTCAGAGCTCCATATGTGTCTCACCAGGACAGAGCAGAGGCAAAAAGACCACCTCTCTTGTTGTCAGTGCTGGTCCTAATGCAATCCAGGAGGCTGTCGGCCTGCTTTGCTGAAAGGATGCGTTGCTGGCTTATGGTCATCTTGTTGCTCACCAACGCTCAGAGGCTTTTTCAGCAGAAGGGCTTTCCATCTGGTTGGCTGTCAGCCTGTACAGGTGCCTGGGGTTGTTCCTCCCCAGGTACAGGACTTTGGTGAACTTAATGAGATTCCTTTTGGCGCATTCCTTTACCCTGTCGAGGTGCCTCTGGATGGCAGCACAACCATCTATCTATAAACAGCCCCTCACAGTTTTGTACCATCTAGAAACTTGCTGAGGGTGTACTCTGCCCCAAGAATCCAGGTCATTAATGAAGACATTAAACAGCACTGGACCCAGGACTGACCCCTGGAGTACACTACTAGTGACTAGCCTCCAGCTGGACTTTGCACCATTGATTATATGACAGAAGAATGCAACAGTGTACAAAGGTAGGTAGGTCAGCTGGTGTTGGAAAGTCAGCATTGCTGATACTTAGGAAGCATTTCTGAGAGGCTTGTTTTAGTCAGTCATTGTTTCAGGGAAGCAGACTGAAAAATATCTGCACCTAATGTCCTCAAATATCACTTATGTCAGATCAGATGTGATAAAGTTAAATAATGTCAGGATTTGTAAAACAAACAACAGCAAAAACCCCCACAAAAAAAAAAAAAAAGAAAAAAACAAAAACCAAACTTGATTGCATCAAAAATACTGAATACAAGCATGAGTAAGGACTGTCTTTTATCTCAGAAAATGCTACGCTTTCAACAGAAACAAGTATGTCCTCCATAGTTTCAGGCAGTAATAAATTTGTTGGTTATTCACTACATAGTCATTTTCTCCAAAAATGATTATAACTATAGTCAGATTAAATGACAAGACTTGGAGATCTCAGGAAACATATGGATTTTATAATAAGAGCAAAAACATCAAGTGACTTATTCACATTTAATTCCCGGTAAGGGTTATAAATTTAATAGAAAAAACTAAGGTTATTAACTACAGCAACATAATTTTCCATGTGCATCAGTGAACTGTGTAAAACATCTGAAGGGAAACTTGTTACAGAGGAGATTGCAGGCTAGATACATTGAGAAATTTTGTGCTGTGCTTGCCTACCTATCCTTTAATCAACTCTGCTTCACATCACTGAAACATAAAGTAGAAATGTTGTTATATAATCAGTTTGGAAATATTTGTAATTTGAGATGGAGGAAAGGAAAATTTGTAGGAAGACCAGCACACCAGAAAAGTCAAGAAAAGAAGGATGAAAATGAAGCCATAAGGCAAAAGCAGCTTAACCTTCACTCTTATTTTCACCACCCTTAACAACGTAAGCTGGGAACACCTTAACACCTTGCACGTGCAAGGGTGTTGTGAAGTCTGGGCATCAATGATATCTGAACATCAATGACAAGGCCAGTTTATGGAGCTCCTGACCCTCCCTCTCCTCACTTTCCAACATCTGTTCTCATCCCCAGTTCATACCTGCTCCTTAGGTACCCGAGATATGCTGATACATTGGTATGTTTCTAAGGCCTTTCTAACCTAGAACCAAAAATGGTCGTTTCACTTGGTCCTGAGGAATTGCAGCATCACTCCCAGCTGTACTGAGGGGTCAGTACCGAGGCAGAGCCAGAGAAAGGCAGAGACTTCCTGAGCTAAGACTACATTTGTGAAGCTACACCTTAAGCATCAACAAGCTGGTGATGTTTACAAAAATCTGGTCAGAAAACAACATCAGCTAACAGGTGTCAGCTCAGCTTAACAAGGAAACTAAAACAAGACTCAGCCTAAAACCTAAACTTTGCAGAGGTTTGCAGTAGGCCCTTGGCCTCTGTACATGGAAGAAGGGCACACTGAAGCAAGAAACATTCCTGAAAATGCAGTTAGGCATCCTGCCCTGTTCCCTTTGAGGGAATGCTCCACAGTCCTACCGCTGCAAGGAGGAGCAGGAATTAGCCCTTATTTCCCCTATGCTCAGTTAGCTTGACTGGAATATGTCTCTAGAATGTGGGAAATCCCTGTTCAAACTTCTCTGAACATCAATGATCTCCCTGAAGATGACATCACCACTGACCTTCACTTATTTTTAGACAGACCATTGACAGTCTCACTTGTCCATTTTGTTCAGAATACTCAAACATTTCCTGAGCCAAGGACAGGGTTAGGTTAACACAGTCACTGTGCAGCTCTGAATACCAATCTCTGCCCAGTGTTTTCTTCAGACAGGAAAGTCCCTCTGTAAGTCAAGCCTGAGATGACACAGGCTATTACCTAACTGTTTCTGTAGCTTGAAGCATGTGTATTGCTACCAGCTACAGACTCCCACTCCTTGAAGATACCCTGAGTTAGAAGCACCATTAGAGAATCTGTTAATCTTTACTTTGATTTCATACTTGGCTGAAGATTAGACATTACACAATGATTAGATTGAGAAAGGTAGCAATCCAGAAGTTAGAGAAATTTCTGTATCAAAGCCTTACCAACCAAAACTGGATGGCAAGCCAAAACTGGAACACGGTTCTGTTCAGAGTCAAACATCATATTTGGATAAAGCTGTAGTTTAGTGGGATACTTAAACACCTCGTCATACTTACCATTATCCTTACTCAAGAATAAAAGCCCACAAAAAAGTGTTGTGAATAAGCAGAACTTACTCCTGTTTCTGTTGAGGGGTAAAAAATTACCAGTTTGAGTCAAGAGCATTGCAAGAATACCTGATTTAGATTGGAGTTACCTACTCTTGCATCTAGGCATCTGCAGTTGCTCTTGAATATACTGTCTCTCCAGAGAATATCAACAAGAAGGAATAGGCAGGGGTCAAACTTCAGATCACACTGTCTGACTAATATATTTGAACCAGGACAAACTACAGTATAGTTGGCTAAAGTTAGAACCATAGAATCATTCTGGTTGGAAAAGGACTTTAAGATCATCAGGACCAACCACTTACCCAGTACTGACAGGTCACTACTAAACCATATCTCTAAGCGCAACACATCTTTTGAATACCTCTAAGGATGGTGACTCAACTGCTTCCCTGGGCAGCCTGTTCAGCTGCTTGACAAAATATTTGGTGAAGAAATTTTTCCTAATATCCAACCTAAACCTCCCTTGGTGCAACTTGAGACCAATTTGCCTTGTCCTGTCACTTGTTACATGGGAGAACAGACCAACCACCACCTCATTATAACCTCCTTACAGGTAGTCGTAGAGATAGATAAGATCTCCTCTGAGCCTTCTTTTCTCCAGGCTAAACACCAGTTCCCTCAGTCGCTCCTCATAGGACATGATCTTCAGAACCTTCACCAGCTTCATTGCTCTTCCTTGTACATGCTCCAGTACCTCAATGTCATTCTGGGAGTGAAGGGCCCAAACCTAAACATAGTATTTGAGGTACAGCCTCACCAGTGCCTACTTCAGGGGGACAATCACTTCCATAGTCTTGCTGGCCACACCGTTTCTGACACAAGCTAGGATTCTATTTGCCTTATTGGCTACCTGGGCACACTGCTGGCTCATATTCAACCAAATGTCGACCAACACCCCAAGGTCCAGTTCCACTAGGCAGTTTTCCAGCCACCCGTCCCCAAGCCTGTAGCATTACAGGGGGCTGTTGTGGCCCAAGTGCATGACCCAACACATGGCCTTGTTGAATCTCATTCCACTGGCCTGTCTAGATCCCTTTGTAGAGCCTTCCTACCCTCAAGCAGAACAACACTCCTGCCTAATTTGGTGTCATCTGCAAACTTCCTGAGGGTGCCCTCAATCTCCTCATTCGGATCATTGATAAAGATATTAAAGAGAATAGGCCCCAATACCAAGCCCTGGGGAACACCACTTGTGACCAGCCACCAACTGGATTTAACCCCATTCACCACCATTCTCTGGGCCCAGACATCCATCCAATTTTTCATCCAACGAAATGTTCACCCATCCAAGTCATACAGGTAAGCAGCACCACAGAAATAAGATGGAGGGGGGAGGGGAAAGTATGGAAAGAGTCATACCTTAGAGCTAGCTCTCAGAAACCACTACTATTCAATGCTTCTCCTGAGGGAGGACAATGCAGCTCGAGGTTCAAGACAAAGGTACTAGTGTAGCCTGCTATCCCTTCAGTAACACTGGAGAGCCCTTCACACAACCTGCTTCAGTTTTCTCCTGGTCATCCTGGTAATTCCCAAACTTTCAGCTGAACTTGATACAGTTAGTCCTCTAATGCTAGCATGAAGATCCTGTTCATCCCAGCCTTTCCAGTCAGTAAAGTACAAACAAAAGTGTCTCCCTTTCCTCCTTATCAAAGCACATAGTGTGTATCCCTCATGTGCAACCTCTGTCCCAACTCTTCCTTCCCATCAGCACTCAACACTCTTGAAGTCTATATACTCTGGTCTTCTGCTAATACTCAGAAGTAAGTAGAAAACAACGGTTCAGAGGAAATTCCTACCTTTTCCTCTTTATGGCTCCTCTACCCTGGGAACTAAGTAAAATAGGATCATTTCGATTTGTCTTCCCAGTGCTCTTCCTTAAATATCTGGCTTCTCTCCTACTGTCCCCACCAAAGCCATTTCCTAAGCCCTTTATTTTGTTGTCCTTCTTGGGAGAGTCTTTGAAGGTCTCTCTCTTACCCCTTGTTGCTTCTGAGTCTTTCTCCCTTTCTGGAACTATGTTTCACCCGTGACAGACTTTCCCTTGGAGTCATGCCAGTGTGAGAACTTCTACCGGCTGAGGATTAGAGTCATACAACTCAATTCCCAGTGACTGCTAGTCATCTTTTCAGTGCTTTCTTTTAAAAAGGACACAACATGTGCTGTCTACTCTAGATTCCAGAGGCTTTAAAGAAAATCCTGTTAAGAGACATGATCAGCAACTTAGGTAGAGTCTACTCATATAAATTAGTTTCCTTGACTCAGTTAAAATTAATGGAGCA
>NW_008586210.1:0-4876 GCF_000691845.1 Merops nubicus | reverse complement strand
TCAGCAGCAATTCATCTCATCCAGAAATAGATATCTAAATATGATTAGGTGATTTGCACCCTAAAAGCTCTTATTTACCTCTCAAAAAAAGTACTGTACAGTGACTAGCTTAGATTAATTCCTCAGTACTGCAGACACCTAAAGAGGTATGACAAGAATGGTAGCCAAAGTAACCCTAAGAGATAAGGAACTCTATTCTATCGTCAGTACTCTCTCTTTTAGATGACTGATGATCTTATTTCATATTCTTTCTCCATTCAGCTTTGCATATACTGGCAGAGATGGCAGAAACATTTAAAACATTTTAATTGTTCCAGGAGAATAGGGACACTTTTTTACAATTGTTTTTGGCCTTCTTTTCAACTAGGTCTGTGCACTACTATGTACGCAACACTGGTCGAGTACTTGTAAACACATTCACTGCTTTATTTTATGTCTATATAACAATCTTTATTTACCAGCAGATGTTATGTCATGTGAGTATACTAGATACCCATCTGTCCCACATACATTTCTAAACCACAGAAGTCAAAGGCTGAGTGCTCCCACCAGTGTGGGTACACAAGGTCATTGCTAAGATGTTCTATTGTTATATTTTAAGCAAACACATTTAGACATAAAAGCTGATTACAAGGCACTTATGTAAAAAAGCCTATGTTACATCTAGATGCTTTGTAAATAGCAGATTCTTACAGTGCAGGTATAACTCAGTTCCCAAAGTCAGTGAAAGTTTCACCAAACACTTCTTGAATGATCAGAAGTCTGAAAAAAACATGACCCCTGAGAGAGTATAGAAAGAACTGGGCATGTTTAGTCTGGAGAATTGAAGACTAGGAGGTGACATGGTAACAGCTTTCTAATATGTGAAAGGTTGCTACAAAAAAGGAAGGAAATAAACTGCTCTTCTTATCCATTGTGGAGAGGACAAAAAATAATGGGGTGAAATCACACCTAGTTTGACACTATGAAAAGGTTCTCTAAGTGTAAGACAGACTGCCTGTGCTGGCCATGGAGTCCTCATGCCAACAGTTTTTAAGAACAGGCCTGACAAATATCTGTCAGGGTGGCTTAGGCATGACTAATCCAGTGTCAGAGCAGGGGAAATAACTCTTCAAGATCCTTTCCAGCTCTGTTTTCTGTTAATTTATAACTCAATGAGAAGTAATATTAAGCAAAACCTGGTTATCTTCTTGGAAAATCCTACTGTGTCTTTTAGTCACAGATCAACATGATCACATTTGATTAATTAGCATATTTCATCAGACAAATACAAACGTGGCTGCAATTCAAAATAAAATCAGTTGCCAGAAAGGAACCACCTGTTTGATGAGTATGGAGCAATCCGTGTTCACAGAGCTCAGGAACTCTCAGCCTGCTTGCCTCCCTGCTGAGGATGCTCAGCAAGCTCATCTAGGCTGTCAGATAAGAGCTACTGTCCCTGAGAAGGTACATAATTCTCAGATATTATTACAAGATCCCCCTCTTTAAAATCCCTGTGATGCTCTGTCTGCATCTTTTATGCTCTTCAAACAACCATTGTAATTTCCATAGCAAATTTCCCTAAAATTGAAGGCAAATATATAGTACAAACCAGACTATTTACACTCATATGAATATCAGTTTGTATTTTCTTTGTTTTGTAGGCATCCCTGTCTGGTTTTGTAATGATGAATTTGAAGGGTAAAAATAAAAACTCTTTATGCCAGGCACCGCAATGTGCTCTGAATTTAGAATGAAAGTGTTTTGTGTCTTTTCTTAAGAAATGGATCACATGCAATTCAGTGATAGAAATACTGTCTCTTAACCTAATTTTATAATGGAAGCAGACTGACCTGTCCTACACACAGTAATTGGGGGGGAAAAAAAAAGCTTCCAACAGGCTAAACAGAAGCTACTCTAGTTTTTAACCAATAGTCCTATTCCCAGTGGCTATGTATTTCAGTTCAGAACATTGTAATTAAATATAGTGATGAGATGCATTTCCTTATGAATGAAATATTTTGTTTTCTTCTATATTTTTTTTGTAAATACGCTATAAAGTATTCACTCCTACAATCCAGTCATGATGAGTCTAAACAAAGTAAAAAGTTAAGTAGTCTTTAAATTTGAGGTAGAAAATCCCTTTAACTCCGCTAGTGAAACACTTTACTGTCATGGGGTTTGGGGTTTTCAGAATACTGGATTAGTAGTGTTGTTTAGACTAAACACTACATATAATAAAAATAATATAAAATGTCACTTAAATTCAAGGGCCTACAGATAATTGATGTCATATTCAAACAAGTTGTCCCACTGGTTTCCTGCAGATCTACATACACGATTAAGGTGAGTGGGATTTCAGTCCTCGACAGGTATTTTGAACTTATTTTTCTTTGAAATACATAGATTTAAAATAATTTCTAAGAATGTTCAAGACCAAACAGTAACACTGGAAAGTTCATATGCAACCTACTATTTTGCCCATAGGCAGTTTATGAAACTGTAATTAGAACTACTATTGCTTAACAATCACATGCACAGAAGTACTAAAAGATTTAGGAATTATAATTGCATTTCTAGTAGAGATTCACCACTTCATGTTAATAGATGAAACCACAATTTCTTCTTAGAAGTAAGAAAAAAAAATCCTTGGAATTTTACTAGTTTGAAAAGGCTAAAAAGTCATACAAAGGTGCTATGAGGACAGGAATATCCTCATTCTAATCCTCAGTGATTAGTAGTGTACCTACAGTGATTCTGCTTTGCATAAGAATATCCTTTTGCCCTTGACTTTATCGCAGACTAAAGTTAATGGGCCAAATGCATCCGTTGACTAAAATGGTCTTACTCCAAGGATAAGTTTGGCTTACCTTACAGAAACACGGTTGAGAGCAGCCCAGAAAATTGTAATCATAGGAAATAAACCTACATTCTGGCATCGACTCTTAAGAATGTTGCTTGCCCTAGACACATATTCAAGGTCAAATGTGCAAATTAAAACAAAGAAATGTTTTTTTTTTTTTTTAATTATTACTTTTTGGTTTAGTAAGCAATATATTGATTTACTTAATTTTTCAGCTCTAAGGCTCTTACAGCCAAATATTTCTTACTAAGAGATCAATTCTTCAAGTATCACATGCACAGAAGTATCCTGTACTTATAAATGCCCATACAGATTGCATAAAGGAAATTAAATGGATTTAATTCCCCAAATTAGACACAACATAGGCTGGTTTCTGCCATACCTAATATCACTTTAACAATACTCCAAATCAAAGAGCATCTTCTAACAGATATGTGTCCCCTGAGAGAGTTTATTCAGACAAATCTGCCTTTGTGTCCACAGGTACCTTCACTGAAAAAATCTTCAGCAGTCTTTCACAACAGAAAGTTCGAAGAACTGAAAGGGATGCCAGCAACATCTGCTTATACTTTAGAAAAGAGAAGGGAAGTGTATAGAAGATATTTTTTTCCCCATTTTACTCTTAACAAAGGAAGCTATGCCTATTAGACTACTTATTAAAGACTAATGCAGCATTTAAGCAGATATCTAATTAGATAGGACATTGAAGCCTCTGTTTGTTACTTGTGAGTCAGCTTAAGATTTTGTATGAAAGACGGGAAGTTCAGAAGGAGATGTTTTCTTCTTTAAAAGGAAAACAACCTTCTGGAAAGAGTTTGCAAAGAATGTATTACAGGGTAAAAGCACCATCTTGCAAAACTTTTAGTTACATGGGTAAGGGCAATCCTTTGCTCAAATTCCAAGGCCTGGGGGTTCAGTTGTAACACAAAATGTGCTACATATCTCAGAGGGAAAGCTGACATAAAGGATCACCTTATGGGAGAATCAGCTTAGCTGAATATAGAACCAGCAGTCTCTTCTAGGTCTCTCTGAGATCTGGAAAATCAAAGCACAAGAGGCTGTGCTGTGCCACTAAAAATGCAAATTACCCCTATAACATACTAAAGCTCTTGGCAAAAGAACAGGTGACCTACTGCAATATTGTTTCTTTTGATAAGCATAATCATGTATAAACTACATATGGTTTGTTTACTATATTAAAAAGTTTGTTAAACTACTAAAACTTTTAATAACAATTGATTAATTTCTTGAGTGAGGAGAACAGGAAATAAAAGTCACATGTAGCACTTAGAGATGCTACACCCTGGCTGTATCTCTGCTAAAGATTTTGGATCACAGTGATCAGCAATTCAACCTGATCTCCTTGGAAAAGAAAGACCTATACAATATTTGGATGCATCTAAGAGAGGTCAGTGAGCAGGAGCAGGGCTAATGAACATACCTTGGTGAATCAGACTGATGAGATATATTCCAGAATGCTACATGCATGTCTAATGGTTACATTTAAAAATCAGAATACAGAAAAGAGACAAAAAAAAAAAAAAAAAAAGGCAGAAAAAAGAAGATGCCTTACACTAAGAGATGTTTTAATCTCTTTTTCTTATCCAAAAGATCAGGAGATGATCTGATTTTAATTAAAATCACATTACTGGGGAAAAAGTGCTTGTAGCTTAGGGGATCAATTTAGCAAAGAAAGCCATAACAACAAAACCAAAGGCTGAGTTCTTAAACCTAACTAGTTCCAGTTAGGAATAAAGAACATATTGTTAAAACTGAAATCAGACAGCACTCTGTGCAGTGATACAGTAGATTGTTATTATTATTATGCCTTTAGAAAAACACTGGTTGCCCATATGGAATTTATTCTTCATTCAATGCAAACTATTGGGCTTGTACCAGAAAGCACCATGTGGCCTGAGCCAGACAACAGCTGATGAGATGAACATGCCTAGACCTGTTCAGCTACCCTAAATTCTAAAAATGTTCAAATCCCCCCCCAGGCATTATTACTCTCTCTCTATATATATATATATA
>NW_008586209.1:0-25304 GCF_000691845.1 Merops nubicus | reverse complement strand
AGAAAAATTTTTAAAGTTAGATTGGGGATCCTGGAATTGCATCCACCCCAGACATGATTCCTCTGAAGGAATGGATTTCGGCCTCAGCCCTGAGCCCACTGAGAAAAAGATTTTCATTGATAAGAGAGAAGCCCTTCATCATACTTGTCAGGCCACAATGCTTAATGTCACAACACCAAATGACCCAGAATGGCTGCTGGAAAGAACCTGGGGAATCAGATACTGGAAGTCCAGAACAAATAGAGGGAGTTTGATCTTTATAAAGGAGCAAGAAATAAAAACTGTAAGTCCTATAGATCCCAATCAGGTTGTAACACATGAAGGTAATACAAACAACAAAAGTTTTACAACTACTAATCTTAACACTGCTAGTCTTAATCTTACTGGTCCCACTGTAAATCGAGGTTCAACCCCAAGATACACCATAACAAATGAAGTGAATGAGGATTCCTTTTGGAAAATAATAATAGCAACTTATCAAACCCTTAACCGTACTAACTCCAACATTACCACCCCTTGCAGACTGTGTTATAACATTAGGCCTCCACCTTATGAAGTGATAGCATTAAATACATCCTTCAGCATTCCCTCCCCACCCAATCCCAGTCAGTGCAGATGGAAAGAGGCAGAAAAAAAATTGCCCTTCAACAGGTGACAGAACAAGGGACATGTCTAGGACAGCTACCACCATCAAAAATAAAACTCTGCAGTTTTGCTTCAAAGTTTCAGTAGCACCTACAGTACTCTACCACCACAAGAAATATATACACATGTATTGGGGAAGTGAGACACACAAAACACAAAAAAAGAGAACTAATAACTGCAATATCCCTAGCTGCCTTAATAACATTGGGAGTCACAGGCACAGCCACTAGAAACGAAACGAAACAAAACAAAACAAAAAAAGAGGCTTCTTGTTTTTACAGCATGGGGAGGGGGAGATTAGAGATTGTATATTGCCTTAGCCTTAGGAGAAAAATACTGCTTTTATACTAATCACACAGGAGTACTACGAAATTCCTCAACAAAGTTAACAGAAGGACTAGCTTGAAGGAGACGAGGGAGAGAGGCACAGCAAGGAAGGTTTGAATCTGGGTTTAATCAATTGCCTTGGCTAACTATCTCACTCTCTACACTATATAGGGCCTCTTGTAATGCTACTAATTGTTTCAACTTTCGGTCCCTGCATCCTCAATAACTTGTAGCCTTCGTCAGAAGAAGGATCAAGATGATACCACTGATGATACTATGTCAACACCGCCTTGACTTGATGGAACACCTCTTCGGGAAGGAAGACACTCTTAATAACCAACTTTAAAGAAACTAATCTGATACAGCGAACTTAAACGAGTTTGTGTCTTTGAATTTGTTATGCCTTTTGAATCTTTTCCTATTATTCTGTTTTTACTATGGCTTTCTTGTGCTGTAGATAGAATGCCAATCTTCTGTCATGGGGAGGGGGAGATGTTGTGGTGAGCAGAGCCCACCCTAGGCAGGGATCGGCATTCGGAAGATCTCGCTATGTAACGAAAAGCTTAGAGCGCCCACAAGGGGCATTGTGGGCGTGGTTTAACATATATAAGCAATTGTAACGAAACAATAAACACTATTTGCAGCATCCTCCGTGTCAGAGCAGTGTTTCAATGGACCTCAACGGTAGAGGTTGAGTTGCCGCAATCCCGGGTTCCAATGTTGGTAACAACACCAAGGTGTGTCTGGAGCTGAACTTAGCAAGGGATGCAAGGAGTAATAAGAAGGGTTTCTATATGTATGTCAACCAGAAAAGGAAGATTGAAGAAAGTGTACCCCCCCACACCCAGTGAGCAAAACTGGTAAGCTGGTAACAACAGGTGAGGAGAGGGATCAGGTACTCAACAAATTTTTTGCCTTGGTCTTAACTGGCAACCTCTCTTCTCACACCTCCTGAGTTGATGGACCGCAAGACAGGGACTGGAGAGGCAAAGTCCTTCTCACTGTTAGAGAAGATCAGGTTTGTGACCACCTGAAGAACATGAACATACATGAGTCTGTGGGACTTGATGAGATGTGTCCCAGAGTCCAGAGGGAATTGGCTGATGTAGTTGCCAAGCCACTCTATATGATACTTGAAAACACGTGGCAGCCAGGTCAAGTCCCTGATGACTAAAAAAAAGGAAACATTGAACCCATTTTTAAAACAAGTAGAAAGGAGCACCCTGGGAACAAATGATCTGTCAGCCTCGCCTCTGCATCTTTGAAGATCATAGAGCAGATCCTCCTAGACGCTATGATAAGGCACATGAAGGATACAGAGGTGGTTCAAGACAGCCAGCATGGCTTTACCAAGGGCAGGTCCCCCACAACATCCTTCTCTTCGTATTGGAGAGATACAAATTTGATGATTGGACTATTCGGTGGATAAGAAACTGGTTTGATGGCTATATGCAGAGAGTAGTGGTCAACAAATTGATGTCTAGATGGAGATTTGAGACAAGTGTTGTCCGTCAGGGGACCAGTACCATTTAATATCAAGACATGAATGTTGCAACAGGTCCAGAGGAAGGCCACAAAAATGATCAGGGGGCTGGAACCCCTCTGCTATGAGTACAGACTGAAACAATTGGTGTTGTTGAGCTTGGAGAAGAGAAGGCTCAAGGATACCTTATTGCAGCCTCTCAGTACTTAAAGGGAGCCTATATGAAAGCTGGGGACAGTCTTTTTAGCAGGACCTGTTGCAACAGGACAAGGACAAGGGGTAATGGTTAAACTAAAATAAGGTAGATTTAAACTAGATGTGAAGAAGACATTTTTTACAATGAGGGTGATAAAACACTAGAACAGGTTGCCCAAACAGGTGGTAGAAGCCCCATCTCTAGAAACATTCCAGGTCAGGTTAGGTGGGGCTCTGAGCAACCTCACCTAGTTGAAGATGTCCCTGCTCGCTGCAGGGGCTTGGACTAGGTGACCTTTAAAAGTCCCTTCCAACCCAAACCATTCTATGATTCTGTGACTCTATGAAATAACAGTTTTCAAAATAAGTATTTGCTTGCATACTCTTTGTCATCTTATGCAGTAGTTTACTCAAACATTTCTTATCACATTATGTTTTTCCTGAGATCAGCATGTTACAGATTTTCTGCACATGTGACATCTAACTCCATATACAGCTCTGAATGACTTCATACTGTTAAACCAAAATATGTATACAAAATTCAGAGATGTTTGCAATTGCTGCAGTTGCAAATATTGTTGTCCTACTTGGGCATTAGTGTCCCTGATTACAAGCCATTTTACCAAAGAATATGGTAAGTCTTACGAATGCAGAGTTGTGATAAGCTTTACGGGCACTAATTTCCCATCCATGAAGACAAACAACAGCAGAAGATTTAAGTTAAACGCAAAATATTGTGATATGTGAACCCTTCAAGCCTTATCAATCCAATTAGTACAATCCAATTAGAACCAGTACAGAAAACTATAACTTCTTTGAGGTTTTGAAGTAGAAAAGACTAAGCTATCTTGGTTCTGTCATCTGTAAAAAAGTTTCACCTTTGTGGAAGGAACATGCTCATATAAGATTCTACAACAAAAACGACAGTATAAAAAGAAACAATTTGATGCCTGAGATGAAATATTAACAAAATTGATTTTGACAGTAAATCAAAGCAGATGCAAACATATAAAGCATTATGAAACAAAGTCTTGCCTACAAGCAACAATATATAATTTAATTATTCTCATGCATCTAAAAGCCTGGTTTACAAAGTAATTTCACTGATTTCAACATTATTTTCCTAGAATGATACCATCATAAATTAGGAGGATTTGACATATGCTTATAGAGAACTTACTACAACTCGAATGTGGAAAACAATGGCAAACTTGACTATAAGATGATGTGCAGCATAGACAAACAGTGCATCAAGCAGAATGCACAATGACTTTTGAAGAAACAGAACAACCTTCAACATAACCTTTTCTAAAAAGCAGTTTTCAAATCCTTTTTTACTTATTGAAGTGTTGAGGTTAAACCCCCAGCCCTGAAGGAGGGTTGGCATATGGATGATGTCCACAACCAGGCAAGAAAGACCCTTCTGATTGGTTCTCACTCAGGGTCTGGCCAGCCTTGTGTGGGAACTGTATTAGGAGATCACCACCAGGTGCCCCCACCTTCCACATTAACTTGGAAGAGGGAAAAGAAGCTACCTCTTAAGAGCTGACTCTGCTTGCAGTGGGGTTGGGATGTCTGTTTATGTAGTGTATGTGCTGTGTGAGGATTCTGCCTATTGAAAGGGCTCCCTGGCTTTTCATAACAAGTGGAATTCCTAGGGTGGTAGGGCCAGAACCTGAAGCTTTCTCTGAGTCCCTACTATATAACTGGGCTCATGGCCTGGCTGCTACCATTGCCCATGGCTTGCCTCCTTGCCTGGCTTGTTCCCTTTTTCATGTTCCCTCTGGTGGGCAAGTGTGTTGACTTGTTCCTCCCTCTGGTTGTCTGGCACTTTGGATCTCTGGTATATGATGTGGTAGCAGGAGGATGAGTTTTGCTGCTGGTCTGTCTGCTAATGGTAATACCATTCTATATTGGGCAGGTTGTCAGCAGAAGACTTAAATGAAATAAGTTTTCATTTAATCACTTTGAGGTGATGTGTTTTCATTATATCAATCAAATAAATCAGATCTCTTGCCAAAATAGAAGGAAGTCAGATTCCAGGAAAAACAAAGTTCCTTAAACAACCAATCCAACTAGTGATAGTCTTTCCCATTACTGCTTCTATGTATTTAAAATTTATAGTTGATTACACACATGGTGTGCAGTGGAGGTGAAGAGGAACAGAAGGGGTGTGATGCTGTATAGTATAGTTAATCCTTTGTTGTGTAATAGAGCTGTTTATCGTTTAAGTCTTCCACTGCAGTGTTTTGATTTTCCTTCTCTTTCTGCACCGTGAATGTTTTCAATTTCAGCTAGTATTTTCAGACGGCAACTAAAAGCAATCCAATTGCACAAGACTTTCACATGGTCACTATTGTCTGAGTGCAGTCAAACTGGGAAGGGGCACAAGAAATTTCTGTTTCAGTCCCCCTATATTGTGCTATATTTCCTAACAGCAAATTATTACTTCTACTCACCTGAATAGCTTTGCCCTGCATAAAACACTGTATGTTATCAATCATTTCTGTCTCCCCACTCTCTGAGTGAATTATTACACAGCTAAATAAGAACAAAGGTAAGTGACAATAATTTGATCAAGAACTAGTTATTTCTTACTTAGAAAAATAGAAGGGATATATACTGGTTTTAGTAAACTACAAAATAATAATAAAGTTAACTTGGAGGCAAAACAAAAAAAAACAAAAGTTTGAGCTAGAAAACTTTTGCAAAACCTCTTTGATTTTAAGATTTGTCTGGTCTCTACCATCTTAACTACTGTGCCTTTTTTTTGTGAATGTTCTAAAAACTGAAACTTTTTGACAAGTATAGCAAATTTTCTTTGGTTTCTGTTGGGCTTATTTAATTAAAAGAAGGAATGCTGAATGAGATGACATTTTGGAGTGCTCACCTTGCCACAAAGGAAAGTTAGTCATTAGACTGAAATGCTTTAGCATCTTGTCTCCAGCAATGTGTATTTAAAAAAATAAAAACCACCACACAAGCTATAAAATTACTTAAATAGATTATTTGCATAATATGCCAGCAAGGAAATTTACTCCAAATACCTGACAATTCATATCTGGATATTCTCTTCAGATAATATTATGGACCTTAAAAATCTTCCCTACTTATCCATATGAAATTGCTTTCGTATACTCAAATTGGAATAAAAAATGGATTTAAAACACTAAAAATCTTTGTGAACCGTGTCCAAAAAAAAAAAAGGCTCCAAAGTTCTTACATTTTACCAGTGCTTGTGGACAATAAACTTCACTCTATAAGCACAAATAGTTAGTATTGAACAAACTGAAGACATTGTACTCTTTCATGTTCTCCAGTCAGATTTTCTGCTTGTCTACTGCATTGTTTTAGAAATGTTACTTAGAGCTCATCCAGTTCTTATTTCTACATATTCTTATTCTGTGTGAACTCTAGTTGTATATATGGACTTAGAAGCACTTTGATCTTATCTAAGGGAAAGCTTCATCTGACACATGGTGAAAATAAATCTTCGATTCTATTCTTGTAGTCACTCTTGAATTTGGGCAAACGTTGGGTATGTTCTATCTCTTATTTTGTTCTTAGAAAGAATGGAAATGTCCTTAAACTTTGCGTATTTATTTTCTATTTAGACAGACTAAGTATCACACAATTTCCAATCTGACTGAGTACTATATTTCACTACATCAAAACAACAAGCTCAAGTGCTAAGGAAGTTTTCAGAGAAGTCTTAGCTAGACTTTAGATTTTCCAAAACCAAATAAAAAATCCCTTGTTTTCTGTGTTACAGTTTGCATTAAACAAAATTTACATATAAACAAAATTTACATATGAACAAAATTGCAAAAAGGAATGACAAACAAATTCTCCACAAAATTTTCTATAACTAAACATATTACAATCTATAACTAAACAGAAGTACAGTGACAGTTCATAAAATTATTTCCCACAAAATGATTTTACATCCTTTGTGGTGAGGTGCATTCATATAACATGCCAACTGCTGCAGAACCACACAGACAGAAATGTCTACTCTTTTTCCTGTCTGGCTAATTAAGTTAATAATTAGCCTATAATCTATCTGAAGATATGTATCTATCTGAAGAGTATAACTATTCTGTCTAGGTCATCAAGTTATTGGCTCATTAGTTAAGTATTCTCATAAGGAAGCTGGATTCTCCCCGAGCACTTTTTGTGGAGAACAGTCTTTGGCCATAGGAGAACCTACTTAAGTTCAACACGCAGTCAGCGGCACATCAGCTTCAAATACAGTTCACTCATTGTGACACATGCTTATTGGAGAGAACTTCAAACTTTGATTGAAAGCACCATGTGATGTTAGAATAGAAGATAACGATAATGGGTGGAGCAGGTTTTGTGTGATTATCCTTTTTTTAAGAGGTTTTTACTCTATGTGCTTCGAGAATTCTAACAGTAGATTGATTTTTCCACTTAATATTTTAGTATTTTTAAATATTTTTATTATTTACATGAAAAATACATTATTTGTGGAGGAATACTAGTTAGTTATATTACTTAATACAAGCAGATATCGTGCAACCATAAATATGTCCACTAAAACTGAGTAAAATTCATTAAAGTATAATAAATATTTGAAAATGCCATAATATGGCAATATTATCCTGATGGACTAAACTAGACTACACTAGAAGGTAAACAGAGAAACATTCATCGTAATTCAATACTGATAGCACTCCTTTCACCCAGGATTTTTTTTAAAATGATAACTGATTTAGTATAATTTAACAATCTAATGCTTAGAAGCTATTTAAAGTACATGAAATGAAGGCATCTAATAGAGGACAAAGGAAAAACAGGGTGGGAAAAATCTGCTTGATCTTTGAATACACTGCCTGACATATTCTTTTTCTTCCTCCCCACCATTATTTATTTTGTACATCCACAATATGCCAGCTTGAGGGAATCCATGCAATTTTACGGATGTACCTGTATTCTGACATTTTAATGCCAGTGGTACATTTATCAAAGGAATACTCTAAAGAGTTTTAAATACTGAAAGTCCTTCAGATAAAACATTGCACCTGAAAATAACATATAAGATATTTTCCTTGCTTGGGTCCAGATCCTCAAATCATGCAAATGAGGATAATTAAAAATGGATGTTTATAGCTTTCAGCTGCTATCGGAAATATTAAATAATAAGATTGATAGCTATAGCCTTGTGTGTGCACACAGTAACTATCATATTGTATATCTTGGAGTTACTGCATGAATATTTATGTTACAAGACAGTTCACAGTAGTGCAATTACAGACATAGTTAACTTGAAACACTGGCAACTCCTTGGGTATTTTTCAAAATTAGCAACATCTACCATATAGTTCTGTAGAGAAATTTAGTCCTTTATTATTTAAAATGTTATACTGATGCACATATATACATTTGTCTCATTAAATGCTACTAAAGTATAAACTATATTATTAGAACACTTTCAAAGTAGATAAAAGCAATTGATATCATATCCTTTCAATCTATTTCAGGCTCTCTGAGCCCCATTGTAAAGACCTGAAAATGAAAATTATTCCAATCCAGGAATTTCAGCAATTAAAGCAGAACTATCTATTCAGTGCCTTTTTTTTTTTTTTTTTTAATTTCTGATTTTTATTGATTTAATGGCATACATGACATTAGTGGAGATAAAATTGGAAAAGCTTCATGAAATTTACTGCTGTACAGAAAGCCTAAAGAAGTACCTTGGCCTCAAAACCTTATTTTCTCTATCTATGTCTATCCATAGTATCCTAACATTATGCTAATAGATTATGTCAAGCCAGAACAGTTACTTAAGAATTGCATGTTCAGAGAGTGAATTTTGGTATACTAAGAACGTTGAGCAGGCTTCTGTGAGTTTGAATTCTCTGTAGTTTCTCCTACTGAGCATGATAGGTTCCATGCTAGGATGTGTTAAGCAGCTGTGAATACTGTAATTTACTGACATATAACACTGTTTCTGTAAATGATAGTAAAACTCATAGAAGAAAGTTCACCCTAGTTTTTATGTTCATCTGACAAACGCATCTGACCTTTCTAATATGGAATAATTCCTATTTTACTATCAGTCTTAGCAAAGATAGAGATGAAAATTGCTCTCATTTTTATTCGAAAAAAGCCTACACAAAAGCTTTCTTCACTGGTTTCCTCATAAGTAATCTTTTTTTTCCTAGGCAGAAAAGGAGATTTAAGCTTTCTTTTTTTATTTCTTCCCTTTTTTTCTTATTTTTTAACTGCATAAATAGAATCTCCTTTGAATTTTCTCCTCTACCTTTTTTCCACTAAATACTGCAAGGAGTACTTCAGATGGGGCACACAGGTCTCAGCTGAATTAAGATCATCTTCTTTGCCTCAGTGACAGTACTAACAAAGGAAGAGATCTGCAGGGAGTGAAAACTCATTCTGGCAGCTGGAATAAAATATTTGTTGTCACTAAGCCAGAAATCATGGTTATTTGAGCATTATTTGTGGTTTGATACAATAGACTTAGCTTGACTTTTGGAAAGTTATAATCCTTCTAAATGAGGAAGGCATGATTATTTTGTAGAAATCTGTCCCTGCTATAAAGTAAAACTTTATACTACAGCCTAATATCTTAAACCCTGCATGAATCATGTTACTGGAAAAAAATTCAGAAATGGTTACTTTAGTTTAACTATAAGTTATAACAGTATTTTTAATTATTTTCTGTTAGAAAATCCAGAGTTATCTCCAAGTCCCATAGTTAGTCAAGTTAGTGGACAACTATCCACCCCTGATTTTTTTTCCAGTAAATTTGGAGAAGTGAAATTAATGTTGCAAAATTATTTTACTCAGACAGCAGATGATAAAGTAAGGTTTTGTTTCATATTTCATTTTGGTTTAAATACCATTTTTTTTAAATGACAGATGTTCTGTATTGTTTAGACAACCACTTTCAACACAGTTGTGCACACTTAAAAGTAAAGGAAACATAGAATAAGAGAATATTTATGTACTGAAAAGTAGATTAACTTCTTTATTTTTTCTTTTAAAATTTAACTTTAAAGCAGATTTTCCCTTGCCTTTTAAAATGAGATGTTTTGTCAGTTCCTCTCTGTCTGTAATAAACAATGCTTCAGTGTTTATCTCCTAGTCCAGACTTTTTTCTATTGACTTTTACAGATTATTAGTATGGTCTCTTGCCACTGTACTAATAAATATTCTGAATAATGATTTGAGTACAAAGTGGATTATTGACCATTGCCAAGTAATACACGAAAGTATCAGGATAAAATTAGAATGTGACTTATATATATTAGTCTAGCACAATTTTAACTAATTCTTTGGTGAATCTGAATTTCAGGGATTTTGTGAGCTACATCTCTCAATGACTTCAAAAAAAGTTCTGAGTACTTAGTATTTCAGCAAAATAAATCTATGCTTCCTATTTTGTTTCAGACACATTACACTTCTTAAGGATAAGTTTTGGTCCTTTTCCACTTCTTTTGACACTTAAAGTCAGAAATTTTCTGGCTTTGAACAGATGATGGCTTTTCTCTTATGCAATGTTCTTAATGAAAAGAACCAGAGTGAATGTGCTGCAGTTAACTCTTACTTCAGATGTCACTTCTCTCCACAGTCTATACTAATTCTACCCAAGTTCTCTTTCCAAAGAAAATTATATGCAGTTGCTATAATCTTTAAGTAAAAAGAATTTGGCATTACATTTAGCTTCATTGTGGTGTGCAGATTATTCCTCATTGTTAATGTATGAAGGAAATTAATGTTAGAAATTTGGCCCAAAAAATACTCTGTTGCTTTGTCAGTATCTATCCAGGTATGTGCTTTTGCTTTCTGCCAAGGGAGTAGGAATTAATTTTGAATAAAAAGTGTTGTGTTAATTGAAAAGAGCCAGCAAAGCATTGATTTTTGCTTCCAACTCTTAAGATTAGTCACTGGAGCACATACAATTTCAAGATCAGTTTGCCAGTTTTTTTCAATTTTAAATATGAGGCAGAAATGTCACACAAGCTAAACTAAGTAAAGCAGGAATAAGTACTCTAATACAAATGGTTTTGAGATAATTCTGCAGTATTTACTCAGAAAAAGATGAAAAGACACATTTGGTCCATTTGTGGAAAATTTGTTGAAAGGTCAGGAAGAGTGACTTTTTCTTAAAGACTGCTATTTATACTGAAACAGAAACATGTTCACTGTTCCTGTATAATGACTTTTAAATTTCACAACCTAAAAATATTTATGTTCAATTGCCATTGTTTATAAAAAACTTAAGAAATCTGTGCAGTTAAAGGTTCTTCACACATCTGCAGTAAGTGGGCAGCATGATTATTCTCTTCACAGAGAAAGATTTATATCATCAGTGCTAGTTTTAAAGAACATCTCTGTCCTACTCTTTTGACCCCACTTTAAAATAAAGAAGAATATGTTGTTTTATTAGCAAATAGTTTCATTTTTTTGAAAGGTTTGTCATGAAAGAGAACTATATGAACCTAACAGTGTATCACTGAAAAAAAATCTTTTGGACATATAAACCTTTCTCTTTATCTAGATAAGGAATAATAAACTTCATAATGATTATATACGGCAGGCTTGTTGATTATGTGGCAGCATAAAACTGTCACACTTGAAGTGTGCTTGTAGGTGTTAAATTTTACGTAATCTGTAGCAACTTCCCGTTGAAAGGAAGAAATTAGCATTTTTAGATTTCATTCCACAAAATGGATTTTTTTTTTTTTGCAGTAGTTTGTGAATAACTACACCTTGATGCACCAGAAAAAAAAACAAAAAAAACCCAAAAAAACCCCTAATATAGATACATAAAGAAGTATCTTTTTGTTGTCCTCTACAGAAGTGTGAATATACTTTCACAGAGATTTTCGTGAAGCTTATTACTGTCTGATTTGCATCATTATTTCCTCTTTCACTTATGCAGAGTGAGAAATCATTATGTAGGCATTTTTCTTTAAGATCAAAATGACTTTTTAAAAAAAACATTTTATGTGGTATAGGTCAAACCATAAAGCTCTCTTTGTGAGTCATATAATAGTTTATTTCAAGACAAGAGAATCAGAACATTTATTCTCTAGACGTAGGCAAGACTGCAAAAGGACTAAGATGGCAGCAACTTAAGGAATTTTCACTATTTATTTTATGATACTGAAAAGGAGATGTCTTTTTGCATTTTAAAGGAAAAAGCTAGCAATATACCTGTGGAGTCTTTGTTTTTACAAGCATGCATATGAAGGGCTTTTTTCTTTTACCTTTCTTATTTGGGGTTAATATTTTTGATTGAGAAACTTTTAAAGTTATGGTTTTTTAATCATTACTTTTCTAATCCAAAATTAAAAGAACGCTGACATATCTTATTGCAGTTTAGATAGATATGTAATTGATAGAGGAATAATAATGACTGAAGTTATGATGTTTTCATGTTGTAATTCTGGAAGATAGAAATCAGTCTTTAATATTTTTATTTCTTCCAAAGTTACACTCAGAGGGAACTTAATTTAGGAAACTATCCTTTCAGAATTATGCAAAATTTATTTCCAATATAATAAATAACCAAGCAGAAAAAAACTTGAATACAACAATTTGCCTTTACTTGATATTAAGGCAGAAAAGGTATCGAGGCAGACATCTGTCCCACTTCTGATCTAGAACTACACTAGCTATGAGAAATATCAGAACAACTGGATCTATGTAATTACAGATTAATTTCCTGGGCTCACTCCTACTTTAATAACAACCTAGAAGAGGTCAGCCCAGGAGGTGAATGAGTACTTCCACACAACTGATTGCTTACCTTTATGAGTTTAAACCCTATAAGCATCAATAGTATAGAGGTTATGAATTGACCCTCAGAGCCAATCAGTTTTATTTTGTGCTTTTTTCTAGCAATGTTGAACAAAATAGATAAATTATTCAGCAGGCTGGAAAACAAACTTTATAAAGGAATGAAAAAAGTAACAAACTTTTTAGGATTTTCTGAAGCAGTTTCAAGGCCTCTGAAGTTAATGAGAGCTTTCTCCACTGACAACAATATTTTTTTCATTTAATACAGAGTGTATTTTCATAATACACTACTAAAAGGCTCCTTAATTGAATAGTCTAAAAATAATAAAAACTAAGGACTGAAAGCCAAGGGTTTTATATATTCTAAGTGTGAAAAGAAGCATCCTTATTAAAAGTATGATTAACCTTTGGTTTAAATAAAGTAGATTCTTTTTCTACTAGCATAACCTGGGTGACAGATTTTAACCATGTTATTTTGAAACTGTCTGCATGTGGAAGCTAAAAAGGAGAAGGAATTTATTTTACCGTTGCTATTATCACAGTGGCTCTCTATAATGTCTTGTTTGGTGGAGAAAATACCCTACTAAAAAAACTTTAATGCATTGTATCTTAATACAGTTCCAAATTATGATAAAATCCATTTCACAGCAGTGCTCTTAGAGCAGAGTAGGAGTGCTCTTCTGGAGAGTTAATGAGAGGAGTTAGTGGCCCATCATCTCATGTTCTAACTCACTCCACATTTATTTCCTCATGTAGACAAATCCCTAGTCAAGCACAGCTTTTTTTCTTTTTTATCTTTAAAGGACAACTGTTACATTATTTCACCCTGTGATAAACAGAAAATGAGACAAGTACAAAGTTCTCACCTTGAGCTCCCTGAATATATGCAGATCTCGGTAAAAAAAACTAAATCAGTGTTTTTCATTACTGTTGATATTTTCCTGTGTCTTACTAAATTCCAACAGTATGCCTTGTTAATACTGTTACTGGAAATAGAGATTAAGCAATGCACTTTGTAAGGCATTATAAGGAAAAGGCAGCCTTGTTAACATTATTTACACATCCCTAAACAAATGATCCCTTGAGTCATGACAACACGTAATGGCTGCTCCCTTCATTACAGTACTGGTACGAGCTGTGCTGTCTACTGATACTGGGATGCAAGGTTTGTTGAAGGGGGTAGGCATGGAGGCTTTTGGTTCAGCTTTTTTGTTTTTATTGTAGCTCTTCTAATACAGATGATTCTGCTACTCTGACACTTCTGTTCTGCATTTTTGCATTGTCGTTACCGACACCCGATCCCCGGGATCTCTGCCACCCAACCTCTGCCGTTGGGTACCATCACAGACACAGGCTTCAATATGAAGGATGTTGCAAATGGCGTTTATTGCGCAGCTGCAATTGCTTATATAGCACAAGCCACACCCACAAGGCCCCTCGTGGGCAGTCTGAGCTTTCCGTTACATCGCGAGAGCTTCCGCACGCCGATCCCTGCCTAGGGCGGGCTCTGCTCACCACAACATTGCATGATATAGCACAATCTTTTAACTAATTTATTTTTTTCTGAGATGGCCAGGTATTCTGTAACTTTTATACCAATACTCAGGAACTTCTGATTGGTTGAGAACATTCAGCTGCAATGAATCCTTTGAAAAACATTCTGATACTATCTTGTAACTGAAAAATATCTTCATACAAACTAGTAACTAATTTAACCCTCATAACTGATCTGATCACTTCTGTGTTTCATAAAACTCAGCTGCCTGAAGCCCTCTCTTTGTACAAAAATCTTGGGTTCCCATTTTTTTTCCCCCTGAAAATCTAATTAACAGTATTCTTTTAAATAAGAAGATTACTTTCTGTGAGCAATTAACTGAAATTCCATCTGCTTTAAACTTTTCAATATAGCAATGAATATTTATAAACTTAATAGAACTTCGCCCTGGTAGGCAATCCCTTTAATCTTATTTGAAGCAGCGTGGGGCCCAAGTCTCACTGGATTAATATCATATTTTCTTCTGGCACATACACACACAAAAATAATTTCCTTGAAATGAAATAGTTGACCAACCGATATCCAAACCTATGAGAGTTCAAAGTCTGTTTCAGTAAAACTAGAGTGTATATATCCATATTATCTGTGGCTCCATGCTGTGACTCAACAATGATCTCTCAAGCTCATATGTGCTTTTCTACACCATTAGCACTTGCTGGTTTGCAAATACCAATCATGGAATAAAAGCTGCATCAACTTTAGTCTTTAAACGATGTAAGCCAAGTAGGGTAAGGATCTACTACAGAGAAAAAAAAAAAAAATAAAAAAAGAGAAAAAAAAAGAAAAGAAAAGCAGGCATCCAGAAAGCAAGCTGGAATAGAACCAAAGAAATATTTTCAGCATTGAATTTCTTGTCTAATTTTGCTTTATCTCCTCCATGTGAAAAGTCATTATTATGAAATTGCTTTTAAAGTACAATCTGGTTTACATTCTAAAAAAAAAAAAAAAATAAAATTGCATACTGCAGTTTTCTAGCAATTTCTATATTATTGCCATATATGCAAAACACATGAGCTGGTTTTAGTGCTTTTTTTCTTTTCCTCTCATTAACTCTACCATCCTATTTGTGCTTGAAGAACTGTCTTGACTAATTTTAGTGTCTGGTTTTGATATGTTTACTGTATGAATTCCTTTTGTTATACTTCTCCTCTGTGCTTCTCACTTGTCTGAGCCTATTCCTCAAGATTTTCTTTTCATATGTCCTTTTATTCTGCAGTCTTTGTTTTGTGTTTTTGCTGGGGGTAAAACATCCTTGTGAAAAATTTGTTCTTTTTAATGAACTATCCTGTTTTTGCAGGCAATTTGACAGTAGCTGCCTATCAAAAAGATAGGTGGGCTGCAGCTTGGTCGTCTAGTGTAAAAAAGAAAAAGCAGGATCCAGATCTATAGGATCATATCATAGTTATGTTTTGTGTAAGAGGTGGTTTTGATGGAAAGGACATTTCAAGAGTAACACAGAGCATATCTACAGCACTCATTTATCTCTATGAGAAGGGGCTGCTCTAGGTGATGCATGTTCCAATGGATCTTCACATATTCAACACGTCTGATGCATACAGAACATGCCAGACTTGGTGCACAACCTGACCCCCCTTAGGACAAATTGATTATCTTAGAACCACTTTGAAAACGAAGACATCTCAGATGAGTAATTAGGTGACAAAGCCTTGGCCATTCACACCACATAGGGCAGAATATTGCACAGAAATGTAGTTGATGAAGACAGGATAACCAGGTTAGGAGGGAATAGATACAAACCCACAAATAATTCTAATACGGGTAGGAGTCAAATTCACATTCTATGGGTTCTTACAAAACATTTGTCATGAAAAGTAGACACCACTTGACCTCAGTGAGGGACACGTAAGTGTAACACCATAGTGCTGTGCACATCTGTGTACGCTATATTGGCAATCACCAAAGATACCTGCTTTTATTCTTCCATTGAACTGCAATTGCCAAATGGAAGCCAAGATGCTCTTTTGTTTTGGTGGTTTTTTTGGGATTTTGTGATGAGTTCCTTTTGAGGTTATATATCTTTTTTTCAGGTAGTACTGTGCAGCTATAAAGTTTGTATTTCACACAGGAAAGTAAATTAACTGAAACCTATGACTTTGAAACCTATTCTATTGAAAATTCATGATCCTTTCTGAAAAGCCCAAATTCAGTAGGGTTTCAGTAATCCCTTAAGAAAGAATTCTTGCAAGTGTAATCACATTTTCTACCTTTGCAACTGTCACATAATAGTCAACACTAAAGCCATAACAGACAAATTTTCAGTTACGCAACTAATATTCAATTTGAATTTGCAAAAGAACTTTATGAAATACGAACTCCGAGAAGGATTTTTGCTTGCTGATATAATCGTCACATATGCTGACAAGATGCTCACTTCATTTCTGGATGTAGCTGAGTAGAGATGTTCAAGTAAATATGCAAGGACAGAAGAGCTGATGTTAATTGCGTACAGCTTCTCTAATATGGCATATGACCTCATTTCTTTCAGTATCTACAAGTTGTGTAGAAACTCTGGTTTGGTTTTCTTTTCCTTCCTCATTCTTGCTGCAGGTCACAAGAAGGAAGAAAAGGAGTAGTATATGGGAACATCATATGTTACATGAAATGTCATTTATGGCCTCTACATTAGAAACATCTCTCCAACACACAGGCTTTGGTTGCCATCAAGAATGTATGGGTTCCGACTTGATGAATGTGGTAGAAAGTGGGAAAAAAGGAAGATATATCTTATTAATTATAATCATAAATGGATTTGTGATATTGTGTGGTATATAAATATATATAAATAAAATATTTTTTAAAAGGAAAATATTTAGTTGATACTTGTCTTTTACAACTATTTTTAAATGTATTATTTTTCATCCTTCTTCCTAAGTAAAACCAATAGCTCTCATACAGGCTACCTGAAAAGAGTTTTGGCACAAAGGTCATTGAGCTTCAGGTTCTTTAAATGAAACATTTCAGATTCAAGAAACTGTATTTTGCTAACAAAATCAAAATTCATAGTAAATAAACTAGCCAGTGCTACCAGCTGCAGTTACTTTCAGATAGTTTGCAGACACATCTTGACACATACTGTTGCTGGTATGTTATCTTAACATGTGATCAGAACTTTGCCAAAAATGTAACTGACATTAATTCCACAACACATGTCACCCAAACCTGAACTGAATTTTAGAAGAAAAAGTTGTGGGTTTTATTTTTTTATCTCACTTGTCTTCAGGCCAGATTTCAAAAACTTGCTCTAAGTAGTGAAGGTATAAAGCTTTTCATAATTTAAAAAGTGCTTTAAAAATTTAAAGGGCAGACTTCCTAAGATGTGTTATTCCCACATGCCAGCACAAACTTTCTCTGCTGTCCTTGAGGTCTAAGGTAGTTCCATTTGCAGTGCTGAGGAAGAAGGGAATAAGAATTATCCTTCAATCTTCATAATTTCCATAAAGTTCAGAACTTCACTCTCAATGAGCAAATGACATGAACTGCTAATTAGAGCACTCTCAAACACTCTGAGTTTTTGCAAAAAATCTTCCTTTAGGGAAGTTCAACTGCACACTATTTTGTGGATAAAACAGAGTTTTGATTATGAAGTGATAATTTCTGGCTTGAATAAGAATGTATGCATACATACTTCTTTCAGGTATGTCCTGGTTTGGGGTAGAAAAGAGCTGGCTCTGTTCAATGATTTTACTTTCCAACTAAAGCTTTTCTAATTAACTGCACTGTTTGAAGTTAATAACATATTTTTGCAGACTGTCTGTTTAAACACCGGAGTGTTACCACTACTGAAGGGTAACTACCAGGGATTGGTGTGCAGACCAAGATCACTGCTAAGCTTGTGTACCCAGATCGAGTGGGGCAGAAAAAAAAGCTGCACCTGTGGGGAGAAGCGGGCAGGATAAGTGACCCGAAGATTCACCAGTGGGATATTCCATCCCACGTCCTTCATATTTTGTATAAAAGTTTAAGGGTCACAAGGGTAAAGCCCCTTGCGCCTCCCTTTTGCTGCCTTCTGGGCTTTTGCTGCTTCTTCAATGGCTAGCATCTGAGGAGGACTTTATCCATTCTGGCTCTGATCCCCAGCTGTGTGTTCCTGAATTGAGTTCCAGAATCCATCTCCTGTACCAGATCACCATCTGCAGCTGAGTCCAGCCTGGGACTTTTCCCCCAGGCTGCTTCCCAGCCTGGGGTGATGGTGATGTATTGGCGTCAAGGGGGAGTTGGGTTCAGTACTAATTTTGTATATATTTGTATATAACCTATTTTATTATTATTACTAGTAGTAGTACTAAAGCTGTTTCACCTTTCCAACTGATAAGTCTCTCTGCCTTGTTCCCTTTATCTTTCCCTTTGGGAGCAGGAGGAGGGTTAACAGAGAGCGTCTGTTACAGGTCTAGGTACAACCCTGGCCCTAAACTGTGACAAGATAAAAAGTAGGGAAGAGAAAAATAGCTGTCGTCCGATGAGGTTACTCCTAATTTACCATGTGCACAATAAAACTTTTTGGGTTTAGCCTTATAATTGTTGCTTTGCTAAGAAGGCAAATATCCTGTTAAATCAAATCTCCTGTTACATTCCCTGAAAAAGCAAAGCTTTGTCTGGTTGTGTTCTGTTTTTTCTTCCTTTATCCCATACCTTCACATGTACTAGCTAACACTTGAAAACTATGCAAATTTATAATACAAGAACTTCCACTACTAACTCAAATGTTTTCCATATGTCCACATACTTTATATGTCCTATTCAGACAATTTTTTGTTGCTTTCAAGGACAAAAAGGATAAATGCTTTAGTTTCCTCTAATGTAATACTACTATTACTGAATTGTTTTAAATTGACTGCATAGACAAAGTCCCTTGAAATTTACATTTTTTCACCTTTAATCCAAGTCTGTTGTTATCTTCAGTAGTCCTTGTCCGATTCCAGTTGTAACTCTGACAAGACTATTACTTTGACTGATGTTTGATTTTGATAGCAACCCACTGTGTCATTTTATTACAAAAAAATCTGCACATTTTATTTCCTGTCATTTCTCCAGTGATGTTCACTAACTTATTTCAGATGCCGCAGTGTTTTAAAAGTGCCCAGAGGGATGACTGTCCTTATTTTCAATTGACTTCTAAAAGGAAAAAGAATTCAATATAGGATAATGCTGTTAGCTGAATGCATTTCCTTTTTATTTTATTCCCTGTGTAGTAGAACAAACAATTCTATCATTTTAAGATAATTCTGAGAGCCTTATAATTGCAACACTTAGATTCTAGAGACACAATTCATGATTATTCTGCTTGCAGTTGCCCAGGTGTTTCAATCAAATTCTTTTTCATATTTTATTTATGAAGTTTATTTTAATTTTCATTGTTGATCCATGAAAAAACAAAATACCCAATTTCATCTCTTTATGTACATTACATAAATTATTTGGATTCCTATGGATAGCTATTTATAATACCTTTCTATTAAGAATGCATTTTTAATTAAGAATATTTTCTTAATACTAATAGTTCTCTGAAATTCTTACTTAAATTACAAGCATTATTGTTACTATGCTCTATCAGAAAACTGTCATAAAGTCAAAAAGACTTTTTTTTTCCTTCAGTTGCTAGCTATAAATATTCATTGCTCCTGTCGGTGTCCTGGGCAAAAGTTCAGAGAGGAACAAGAATGCATCAAGAACAGAACAGATTCAGAAAATCAGACTAATTGTGCACTATCAAAAAATCCTACAACAGCAGGCTGCTTAACTGTTCTTTAAAACAGAAACAAAACCTTTCTTTCTTGTCTGACGGTGAAGTCTAGGACCAAAAGCCACTCTCTTGTTTCGGTGTATACAGCATCTAATCACAATTTGGGATTCTTGTGAAAAATGTATTATCTTGAAAATCTTTACAGGATTAATCTTTACATGCAAACCCAGATACTGTTAGTCCAGAACAGCACTTCCGCATGTCTTCTGATATCTACTTTTTAAGCATTTTTATAATGTATTGATTTTTTTTATATACTTTTTTTGATAATACTTTTCTTTTTAATGCACAAGTAAACAGCCTGTTAATGTATTCATAGTCTTATTTGCAGTAGCCTCAAGGAAATTATACTGGAAAGTACTGGTTTAGAGTTCCTGCCAAAGGAATTTGGAGAAAGGTAACTGTCATAAATAGTTTGAGGATGTAAGTGCTGTAATGAAGATCGTTAACACCAGAAGAAGTGTTGAAACCTCAGGTACACTACCCAGTTACAAACCCTCTAGTACTGTAGATCCCTCCCTTATTAAGAGGGGAATTTAAAACTCTAGCAGGTTATACATGAAAGATATACATGATCTAACAGCTAGTAATTAAATTTTCCATTATTGTTACAGTCAGTAATGAGCAGGAAGATACAGTATGAGCAGGAAAACTCTGACTCAGACGGGCCACCTGAAGTATCTAATATGGAATTTACACATCATTAGCCTTTCTTCAGCTATTTAGATTTCCATCTACTCTGAACTTTTTGTTTTAGGAGTCCATTGCATGTTTTTATGCCTATTTTTAACTTCAGTACCTCTTCCAGCTTTCTATAGAATTATGTATTTTTACTTTGAGATTATTTTCCTACAGGTGAGAGAAAAGGAAGTCGGTTACAATTTTAGAATAACATTAATTTTATTGCACTTAAAGTTGAATGATAGCACAGAAATAATTATTTTGGTGTGCCACCATTATGTATGCATTTCAAACTGATATTTTAGTATTTTTCACACTGTATTCTCTTTGCTAATTCCATTGATATGCTAGCAGATACATTTCTGCTGGAGAAGCACATTTAAGGGTGCAGGTTAGACTTCTATTACTCCTGGGCATAGACCCAAAAGGTAGCATAAGCTTTGCTTTCTTTAGTGCACTTTACTGGCATATGCAATTCTGTAGTCCAACATTTTTTGTGGATATTATAAATTTTCTCACTGTTGAGCAAGTGAATCACAGAACCACAGATTTGCTGATGTTGGAAAGCACCTCTGGAGGTCATCTGGCAAAACATCCTTCTTAAAAGAGGATCAGATAGAACAAGTTGCTCAGGATTGTGTTCAATTAGGTTTTGAATAACTCAAAGGATAAAGACTCCAAAAGTTCTCAGTGCAATCTGTTTTGGTATACAACTACTCTCACACTGTTTTTTGTCAGAATTTCCTATCTTCCAGTTTGTACCCATTGCCTTTTGTCATGCCACCCAGCACCACTTAGAAGAGTTTGCCTTCATCTTCTTCATTCCTCCTATCAGGTATTTATATACACATTGACAGGAGTCCCCCTGAGCCTTCTCTTCTCCAGGCAGAACAATCTCAGATATCTAGGATAGAAGGATTATCATGTGATCTCTGCATAAAAATTTACCTCCATATTACTCTTCAAACTTCTGCACCAAATTAATCTGAACTGCTGAAATTACAGATGACTTTGTCTTTCTGGAAGCAGTAGTTATGAAAGGTTACCATTAGTAGGTAGTAAAACTGAGTTACACTTTTTGACTACAGAAGATAAGCAGGTATCAAGACTGAAAAAAAAAAAATAAAATACAGAGCTAAAAAGATTACTAGAATTTTGGAAATGCTACATTAAAAAAAAAATTCTAAGCATTTTTCTTATTTACCTCCTAGCATTTGCAAGTGATACATTATTGTCATAATTAAGAGTCCCAAAAGAAAGTATGTAAACAAGTATGAAGAACCAGTAAGCTAGAGTTAAGGTAAAACTTAATTATATATTTCTACAAGCATTACTTTAAAAGCTCTCCATTATATATAAGAGCATTTAACCTGAAGAAATTAAGAATAATTTCTTGAAAATCAAATAAGTTTTCCAAAATGTTTTCAGAAATGCTATGAATCATTTAGAAACGAATGCAAAAAATGTCCTCATTGTCCTCATGCTCTTACACATTGCACTTTGAGCTCCTTGCAATTTCCGTCACTCTGTTTGAAACAAGGCATGGTAGAATTAGACATGCTATTAAGAAGAGAAACAAGGGTTTGTGTATCAGAGATACACAGTGCTTTCCAAGCAAAAAGAAAATTCTCACATTAAAAAGCCTAATTGATTAACAGTTTTGAGGAATAAACTGAGGGAGAGAAGATATGGACTCATTAACAGTAAGGAGTGAGTAAAGGAAGTATTTGCTTGTTCTTGTAATGTGCTAGGTGAGCATCCATTGAAATTACACAGTGGGAGTTTTAAAACAGGAATTCTTTGCAGAATGTATAATGGTAGTCCAGAGTAAGTGCTGACTGCTAGAAGCCAAGAGGACACACTAGGCAAAATATCTTTGTATTTGTCCTGTTTCTTTATTTTTTTCCCTAAATACCTCTGTCTATTATGGCCTCTGTCAGAAAAGGAAGAATGAGGGGAGAATCTGTTCAATGGCAATTCTTTCATAACTCTATATGTAAGCTACTCTGGGTAATAAAAATACTGCAATGTTACAGCTAAAAGCTCAGTCAGTTGAAGTAAAATGGCTGATTTCTAGCTATGCATTACAGAGACTAAGCTTTCTACCTTCATAAGATTTCTCAATTTCTGTCAAGAGCATGGGAGGCTTAAATTCTGCAGAATTAAAGGTATATATTCAGTCTAGTACTTCAATGTTGGAAGTCAATGAGACATCCATCCTAGTCATTTAATGTTGTTTATACATTCTGCCTATCATTTCAACATTCAATTTTGAATACTATGTTGGTTTTGTTCAGTGTATTCAATATTTCTGTAGTAGTGAATATGAAGACAAAAATGGTTAAGTTTGAGAAAAGCAATCGGAAAGTTTTATCTGAACCTGTCAAGTTTACAGTATTAGTCCTAGAGTGTCATGGATACAGGTTTTCTTTTGAGAAATATATTTGGAGGAAAGGGAAAAAAACCTGAATCTGTCAAATTTATCTTTTAGGTTATATTTTATCTCGACCAGAAAAATGATATCATGAAATGCAAAGAAATAACAATGTTTAAGTATATATTAGCTATAAAACAAAGATTAAAACTGGTTCTGTCAAAGACCAGTTCTTGCATGCAGATCTAATTGTACACTTTATAGTCTCAATGGGGGGATAAATGCCTTCCATTTCAGGATGATAAAGGTATAGTCCTTAAAGTGAATTCCTCATATATGTATGTAATTATGTGTGAAGATCTATTCATATTGACCAAGCACATTAATAAATGTCTGTAAAAACTGGTATAAATAAGGAAAACATGAGAGAAAACCATGCCAACAGTGACAGGAATATATGTGAATTTAATTATAGACTTTACCTGTGACCCCTTTTACACCCATCTCTGACTTCATAGTTCTGTAGGAGAAAGTATGCAATTAACGAGGAAATATTTTCTTCCTACATACAAATTTCACCATACTTCGGTCTGATTTATTTTACTGAATGTAATCCAACTGCCAGTGTAATTACCTCAATAAAATTTTCTAGTCAGGGATTTTTTCCCAATAGAATAGAGCAATCAGTTGTAAGTAGTTTTGCTTTTCCCATTTAGCTACATGTCTAGAAAAGCAGATGCTTTTTTTTTGCCCTCCTTATAAACTGGTGCATTATAATATATATTTCATCAGGGTATTAAGAGATTGTAGTTATTAGTTGTATCAGTGTCATTTTTACAGTCAGATTTTCTCACTCATTAAATAATTTTTGTTTTTCCTAGGAAGACCTTCATAATTATTCTCTGACTTTAACCAGCATTATTGCAAACTCAGTTGTATCTTTCAATTGCAAAACCGCATTCTGTGATTTAGGAAGTATTTAAAAGTGATTTTTTGTGTCCAGTATTAGTTACCATCATATCATCATTCTGTCTACTAAACGTTTCATTCAGGCATATTACAGATGCAATGTCATACCTTTGGTGTTATGCTGCATCTTTGATATGCTGTTGAGAGTTATTTATCCAGCTGAAAGCTGTCTAATGGCCCCTGGTTACAGCTGTTTTTCACCTCAGGCTTTTTCATATGTATGTGATGATGAGAATATGCCTCTCTTTTGTAACCTGTATAATACACCTAAAGTACTGTGTCCTTCCTACTTCAAGAGCTAAAATAATCTGGGCAGTTTGCCTCAAAGTATGTTGGTCTGCCTTCAAGTTGATAACATGCACATTTACAGTACAAGTTCCTGAGACATTTAAAGTGGTTACCGTTATGCAGTGTCCTTGTCCTTCATGATTAAATTTTGAAAGTCACATTTGTTTCATCTTTTCTGATGAAAAGTGTTATCAGCAAAATGAGATTGGTACACAAACAACTCCTTCTAGTACCCCTACAGGGATGTGGTGGATGTCATTATGCAGATCCAAAATGTGCATTCTCTGCATTTTTTTCCTGATGCTTTTACAGACTGCTTTTAATAGAAAATTGTGTTTTATAGATCCTGCCAGGCTTCCAATTGCTAGGTAAAACGTAAACAGTTTGAATTAATAACTCCAGTACTTTTTAATTAAGACATTTAATCCTTCTCTGTCAACAAGTTTTCTTATTCATGTTCCTTTTCTTGTATATGGTTCATTTATCACTTTATTTAGCATTTTGGTGTTTTTTCTCCTTTTCCAGCTATTTATGATTTTTATTGGATTGAAGAATATTCCTGCTAAACTAATGTAGCTTTCCCATTTCTCTTTTAGTGCCTCTCAGTAAAATCAACTGTTTCAATTTATTAATCTCTATAAAATGGAACTAATATTAAAGTAGTATCTTCTTTGCAGCAAAAGTTGGTATCCACTTACTGTCATTTCTTGACATTGATATGATCTTGTTACTTTCTAATAATAAGTGAATTATTTTTAAAGTGACATGTATATAAGCAGTTAACGGGGATTACCTTATTCATTGCTAGCAGTACTTTATCTCATGAAGAGTCACCTTGACTTCATTAAGACTTCACATAGGCTTAAATGCAACAGAATTTGACAGTCATGATAGATTTGTCATTCTACACTGGAGTCAAAAATGCAACTTTTTTTTTTACCAGTCTGCAAAACACAGCACAACAGCAAAACTCTTATGGCATAAGTTAGACCACCATTTATAACCATGTTATCTTTAATATTTTACCACACCTCAGCTGATACATAGAAACTGAACAGGTACATGACTCTTCTATGTTGTAATTAAAATAAATTATACAATAAATGAGTTCACTGAAGTAATTTTACATTACAATTTAAAATTACTCACTCTTTATCAGTGTAAATGCAATTACTAACAGGTGCCATGGTACATTATATTATTATATTATTATAAAGGAGGAGTCTGCCACGGTAGA
>NW_008586208.1:0-13402 GCF_000691845.1 Merops nubicus | reverse complement strand
GCTCGGGAGCAGGTGCTGGGGCAGACTGGGGGGGTTGTACTGGGCGGGCTCGTCCTCGCTGGTCCTTCAGCTGATGTCCGGCTGACACTTCGTAAGCTGACAGGTAGACTCTTATTGCCCCAAACCGCAGCGTTTGAGCTCATCGGGATAACCTGCATCCGAAGGCACCAGGAGAGCAGGTGAGTCCTCTCTGCTGCACCTGCGACCTCGGGCGAGGCAGCAGCCACGGCGAGAGCTGCAGGAGTTGCTGCCAGCCCTGCTTTACCCGCTGTGGAAAGACCCCAGGAGAAATTCCGTGTTAGAAAGCCAGGGTGCAGCTCCACCTCCTAAAGCTCTGTGGTTCTCCGTGGGCTGCCCAGGGAAGGGGTCATGGCACTAAGGCAGTTCAAGGAGCACCTGGACAATGCTCTGAGTCACATGGTTTAGCACCAGGCAGTCCTGTGAGGAGCAGGGAGTGGGACTCGTGGTCCTGATGGGCTCCTTCCAATTCAAGATATTCTGTGACTCTATGTTTTGTTCTGAGAGCCTCCACTGCACAGAACAAAGTTCAGCCATGCCTCGGGTCAGGTCAGGAAACTGATCCAGCTGAAAACACTCTGTCTCATTTTCAGATGGATCAGGGTTTTGATGTGATTGTCCAGGGATCTGCTGCACTACAGCTGCTGTGCTCTAGCAGAATCCACAAGCGTTTGTCACGCTCTCTGTCCTACCTGGGCTTCTTTCACTCACAAATTTGCCCAGGAAACAGCCATGGCCTCTTTTCAAGATTTGTTCTTCGCTTTGTCTGCTGGACGATTTCTCCCTCTTTCTGCTCCACCAAGTTGCTGTGACATCTTCTTGCTTTTGAGAGGCATCCTCCCGTAGGTCCTCTGGTATTCCCAATGCTCCCTGGAGCAAGCAGACAGGCCACAGCGGGCTGTGTCAGGGGAGTGGTGGGTACAGACACAGCCAGTGCCCAGTGTGGTGGTGTTTGCAGCGAGGCCCCCGCTGGGACAGGGCGGTGTGTTGGCTGGGGGGTGTCTGCCACAAGCTGTGCAGTGAGTGGCTGCCCTGGGGAGCCTGCTGGTCTGATGGAGGGAAGGTTTTGGGGAGACTTTTAGTTCTCTCAAAGCTCTGCTTAGTAATCCCTCCCCGTGTGAGGTCCATCGATTGGTGCACACAGGCACAGGGTACCCAACAAACCAGCCGCCCCCCCGGAGAACCTGACAGAGCTTCTAAATGTCCTTCTCCGCCTGCATGTGGCACACCTGGTGCTACCAGTGTACAGTTACTAGGTCCCACCCAACACCAGTAGATCAAAGTCATCTGAAATCACCAGAAATACCTAAAATCGGCTCTGGGTGAAGGTGAGGAAGCAGAGACTTTTGTCTCTAGGGAATTGTGTGTGGGTTTGTTTGCATACAGCGTGAGTGGCTCCTCTGTGCGTTGCATGCCCCTAAGCTTTGCCTTTTGCAGGAAAGATGGTTTTCTCACTGAGGCTGAAACACTGGAAGCTGAATACAGTTGTTGTTCGGAGCAGAAAATATGAGATAGACTAAAGTCAACTTCTGATGTGATTTCCAGATTCTGAATGGCTTTAGGATAACTGCTGGGGTTCCATGCAGACAAAAGCTACCTCTGCTCTGAAGGATGCCCTAAATGTCTCTGCCTTTGCATTTCAACAGAAGAAATGAAGGGTATTTCAAAGTAGAGGATGAAAGCAGCAACAGCATAGCCTTTTAAGGAACTTGGAGGAAAAATGGACACAGGTGAGAATAAAGAAGAAAAAGCTGAACTGGGATTCAAACGACTTCAAACCCCACCTGAGGTTTGGTACATATAATAACCTGTTCCTCCTTCCAGCTCACCTGTGGGGCTATTGCTCTTCTTGATATATGAAGGGGTTGAGAGTGTGCAGTCCCAAACCAGCCCCTTTCCAACGTGTCCATTGGAACTGCTTCCCAGTGCTGCCTCTGCCCCTGGGGAACCCATTGCACCTTAGAGGCTTCCTCCAGTTTTCTGTTTTGAGTGGTGTTTGTATGGCAGCTGCATCTTCACCAGCTTCCTAGAGAGCCAAGAAGTTGAAGCTGATGGCTTGCTGTCTCAGCTGGAGCTGTATCCCAGTGGCCTCAAGCTGAGTGAAGACTCAGGTTAACCCACCATGCCTAGCTTGCTGCTTCAGTCATACAGATCACAGATGAGGGGGTTTCTTGAAGAGTTTGACCATTACTCTTCCTTGGCCAAGCTCATGCCAATCTACCAAGCAACCAACAGGACCACCTTCAACTGGACAGACAGTCGCATTGTTGAGTGGGAGAAATTTGCTGAGCTGGCTAAATATGAGCCAGAATCCCAGAAACCGACAGTGAAAGCTCTCCTGATCGTGGCGTACTCGGTCATCATTGTCATGTCTCTCTTTGGGAACACGCTGGTGTGCCACGTGGTGCTGAAGAACAAGAGGATGCACTCAGCAACCAGCCTTTTCATCGCCAACCTGGCAGTGTCTGACATTATGATCACGCTGCTCAACACGCCTTTCACCCTGGTAAGTGTCCCCCGTGCTGTCCCTTCAGCTGGGAGGCGAGTCTCTCCAGAGAATGCTCTGCCTGGTGGTCACACCCTCTCTGTGCATGCTCTTCTAGGGCTGAGGCGTGGACCAAACACAACCGAGTCTAACAGACAGCTCTGCCAGGGGACAAAACACTCTTCAGCAATGTGTAGGCTCCCTTTGCTCCACTAGACTCTATCTCCTAAAGAACTCTGAAATCTCTCCAAGTATGCTGCCAAACCACAGCGAGAGCTTCTTGGGGAACACAGAATAAGTGTCTGGATGAACGTGTACTTTTAGTGCCCATGCAGGAGAGCACTGGAGAGTCACATTAAAACTTAGTGTGTCAAAGCAAGTTGAATGCCAGTCACACTCAGGTGACTGGAAGGAAGTAGTCAAACCTTTCAGAGCTGCCACTTGGGTAAAGACTTCAGTGAAAGCTCTACAGACTTGAAAGGGGTTTGTTTTGTGACCAAAAGTTGGTCCATTTTTTCCAAACATAGTTGTTAGTATAATTAAGAAGTTATTGCTGCTGTTCCCAGATGGTGTCTGTTCCAACAGGCTAGGAGGACTCCAGCAGCACCACTTGTTTAATCTGTGGGGCTTCACCTTACAAACTCCCATGTAAAGGTGTTTCAAAATCCAGCGTAGCTAACCTTCTTTTGGGCTTCAGGTGGAGCTGCCCAGAGAGCCAAACCCCCTGTGCCAGTCCCGGGGTTGGCTGTGGTGCCCGTGCTGGCTGCTGAGCTGCTGTCTCCCCTCAGGTGCGCTTCGTGAACAGCACGTGGCTCTTTGGGAAGGCCATGTGCCACGTCAGCCGCTTCGTGCAGTACTGCTCCCTCCACGTCTCCACGCTCACCCTGACGGCCATCGCCCTGGACAGGCACCAGGTAAAGTGCTGCCCAGCCACCTTCCCTGGCAAGGCTCTTCCCAAGCCCTGGTCGGCCTCCGTTGAGCCACGGGTTCAAGGTGGCTGAATCTCAGGGGTTGAATCCATGTCCAGTGAGAAGGCTCTAGAGTTAAATTCAAAGGTGCCCCTCATTGTGCCAGGGGTAAGGAGGCCTGAGGATCTTCTATAGGCTCCCTGGTACAGGGCAGAAGGGTAAAAGCAAAATGTGGCATTGAGGGTTTCACAGGATGCTCTCAGGCTTTCAGTGGAAGAGGGTGAGGACACCTTTTCCATGTGGTTTGAAGCAGCCAGGTCCAGCCTAGCCCCAGGCTGACTCAAGAGGCTTTGTTTTGCCTGGGGCGCCTTGGAAGTCAGCAGAGCCAATGCTGAGTGCACAGTGTTAATGCAGCTGCACGGGGAACTTCTCCAAGCTCTTTAGTTTAGCACCCAAATGCCATAGAACACCAGTCTGCAGCATCCTGAGCTTAAATTGTGATTTAGTTGTCTGTTTGCTCCTTTGCTCTTCTTTTCACATTGGGCACTTGCTGCATCATCAAGCTGAAGGAGAGATGGAGTAAAATGAAATTCTGAGACTAAAGGCCCGTGGTATAACTATGGGACTAATGCTGGACCAGTATAAAGGGCAGTGACAGAGTGGGAAATCTCTGTTGGAAATACTGGCTGGAGGCTTCAGAGCTGGAAGAAGGCCGTGCCCCTCGTGTGCCCTGTGCCAGGCTGTGCCTGCTGCCCGCTCGCTGCGTTGCCAGCGCAGGACAGGGCAGCCCCGGCCACCCGCCTGTCCCCAGCAGCCCTGGCCTGTACTGGCAGTCAAACAGTGTCGTCTGGACACTCAGATTTTCTAAGATTTTTACTTTTTCATCTAACAAAGAAAATGTCATAAAAAGTAAGTGGTGCCCTCAAAAGAGGGGAGGAAGGCTCAGCTTCAAAGGTTCAGTGAGAACAGGAGACATTTCTTTCAATAAGTCATATAGAATAAACAGACATACCCATAAGTGAAGAGGCTTGTGTAGATATCCTTTCTTCCTCCATAATGTAACCTACATTTTAAGGAAAAGAGTCTTCATAGACCAAAATAGGGGAAAAAAAATTATTTGAAAGCACTTCTGAGCAGACTAAGAAGTTCAACGTTTCCCATTTTCCAGGTCACTCTAATAGGCAAGACATCTCCCCAATCATGACTGTAATTTTCTGAACAGCATTAGATCACATCAAAAAATGCCTCTTCTGTGTGGGCTGGTGCAGGGGCTTTGCCCTCCCGTGAGCTAAGTCATGGTGGAGTCTCTGTTGCAGGTCATCCTGAACCCGCTGAAGCAGAGGATGTCAGTGACGAAGGGAGCACTGAGCGTCGCTGTCATCTGGCTGATGGCAGCCTGCTTCTCCCTGCCCCACGCCATCTACCAAAAGCTTTTCCAGTATAACTACAGGTGAGGCACTTCCCCTTCCAGGTGAGCGAGAAGAGGCCCCAGGGCCCTCTGTGTGTGCTGGGTGGGGAGAGCTGCTGGGAGGGCTCCCAGGACTGGGGAAGGCTGTAGTGGGATCAGTAGGAGTTTGCCTTCCCACAGCAGAGGCTTGGCACTTCCAGGGCTGCCTGGCTCATGTAGCTCTAGAGATGGCACTCGTGGCTGGGAAGTCACCCTCTCTAGCAGGGAGGAATAGAGAAACAGAAGTTTTGGGTTGGTTTGCCATTGCAGTCTGTTCTTCCATGATACCCAGTCTGTCCTGGCCCTCTTGTCCCACCCAGCCTGTGGCATTGCTCTGGCTCCTGCTGGGCAGAGAAGAGGAGGAGCATGTTCGTCCTGCTACAGAAGCTGGTGTTTCTCCTGGTGGTGTCCCCCACTGCTGGCGCCTGCATTTTGCAGGAGCCCCAGACTGGGTGCCGAGGGGATATCTTACAGTGTTCAGTATTTTCAACCCAAGAGTGGCATCCCGGGGAGCAGGGTGAGAAGGCAGTGATGGGCTTCAGGGGAAAAAAAATTCTGTTGTGGACAATAAGCTTATATAAAAGGGCAAATATCTTTCCTCCTGCAGCACAGCCACTTCCCTGCCTCCAGCAGGGCAGGGTGAGCGCGTGGCTGCCCGCACGGGGTTCCACTGCTGCTGGTGTGTGGGGTGCACCCCATGGGAGAATAATCCTGGGCTGGGCAGCTCTGCCTCACTTGTGCCTGTGCCCGATGTGGCTGCCAGATGCCTCTGGAGGGGACGGAACAGCTTCAGCTGCTTAGACATTGTTTACAAAGTGCTGGGTTACTCCTGTCCTCGCCTTGCTCCACAGCTGTGCCCGGGGTGTTACTGAGCAAATTGCCCCTGAATGGAGCAGCACCACTATCAGTTTCGTGGCACCTGTCTCTGTTCATCCTCCAGCACGGGCAGAGGAAACCCAGCCCTGCGTCGGCATGAAGCAGCTCAGTGATATAAGGACTTCCAGGTCGTGTTATTCTCATCCCTGCTTTCCACTGAATAAAAACGGCAGTTGCAATAGTGCTTATAATAGCTGCTGACTGGGCAGGGGCTCCTGAGAAGTCCCACTAGGGAGCTGTTGGGGTTCTGGGGACAGGAGATCATGGGCTCCACCAGCATCAAACCTCTCTGGCTGCTGTGCACAGCCATGTGGCCAGGTCCATAGTCCCCCCAGAATTTACCAAAACACAGCATCCTCTCTGGTCTTGCACTCAGCCAGCCTCTTCCTTGATATAATCAGGAGCCTCTTCTAAGGCAGGGAGCTGGATTCTGGGGAGAAAAATGTCAGGAGTGCAGTTCACAAAGGATGATTTTCCCTTCTGCATCATTTCCCCTCTTGAGCAGCATCTCCAGGGCCCTCCACGGCCATGCTTGGAAGAGCTCTGTCCCCGTGCCCATTGTCATCCCTCTGACAGCCACGTGCAGGCCCTGCTTGCAGATGTCCATTGCTCTCTGTGGCACAAATGCCAGCTCCAGAGGTTGAAAACAGGATATTAAAGATAATAATCAATACTGCAATGGATAACACTGCTTGATGGGGACTAAAGTCTGTGCTGAATACATGAGAGCCAAGGGCAAGGGTTGAAGACAGAAGGGCAAAATGGAATAAGAGAAAGAAAAAGGGGGGGGGAAAAAAGGGAAGAAAAGGAGAAAACATCCATCAGAAATAAATGTGTGAGTGCTCCTTTCTCCTAATCCTTCATCACTCCCAGTCATCTGCTGCGGGATGCGGCGAGGACAGGGGGTGCTCTGCAGGGGGTGCTGGGGGCATCAGCTGAGAGCCGCTGCCAGCCAGGCAGCAGTTAGACTGGCAGGCTGTAGTTAAACTTGAGCTAAGCAACCAGGTTTCCTGACAGTCCCACCTGTTTTAAGATGCAGCAACAAGGTTTTAACAGGTGGTGTCCTGGAAAGCTGATGGAAGTGGGATGGTCGGTAGGGGAGAAAAGAATCCATGCAGGTGGGGTCATGTCTGTGAGGCTTCTCCGTGACCCCCCAGCCACCAGCAGCCCCTTTCTGCTCTGACCCAGGGCTTCTGGCTTCTAAGAGCAAACTCCAGTTTGTCTTTCTAAGAATTTCTTTCATCAGGCAACACAACAATTCAAGGGGAAAGGAGATTACACACAGTAGGCAGACTTATCCTTGGCAAGACATAGAGAACATCACGAGAAGATTTTCTGAAAAATAGGTTTCACTGACCTTTGTTTTGTTGAGCTGAGCAATATCTGGCCCTCCTCTGCCTGTGCTACAGCTCTGAGGAGGTGGCTGTCGGTGGTGTGGGAGCCCCACTGTGGTTTGCCAAACCAGCAGCATCCCTTTGCCTGGTAGTGGCCACAAGCCATACCCCTATTTCTTTGTTTTTCAAGGGAAGCCACTGTCCGGAGTTTGTGCCTCCCCGATTTTCCTGAGCCCACAGAGCTGGTCTGGAAGTATCTGGACCTGTCTACCTTCCTTCTTCTTTACCTCCTGCCTCTGCTGATCATCACTGTCACCTACACGCGCCTGGCCAAGAAGCTGTGGCTGCGCAACGCCATCGGGGACGTCACCACGCAGCAGTTCGTCACCCACCGCAGGAACAAGAAGAAGAGCATCAAGATGCTGGTGCTGGTCGTGGTGGTCTTCGCCATCTGCTGGTTCCCTCTCAACTGCTACGTGGTGCTCATCTCCAGTCTGGGCATTCAGACGAAGAACTCCCTCTATTTCGCCCTGCACTGGTTTGCCATGAGCAGCACCTGCTACAACCCTTTCATCTACTGCTGGCTGAACGAGAGCTTCCGCTCGGAGCTCAGGTCCCTGCTCTGCATGTGCCAGAGGGGGCCTCAGAGCCAGGACAACGCGCCCCCACCCGTGGTCTCATCCTGCCGTGAGGCGTGGGTGGAACAGGCCAGGCACGGGAAGGGACCTGCCTTGCAGACCGTCTGCTCCACCATGAACATCCAGATGGCCAACACGGACCTGTGAGCTGAGGGCTGAGGTGAGTTAGCTGCATCTGCTGCACACCAAAGGGCATCCCCCCACTCCTCCCCAGGACCTGACATTGCTGCTGGGGTGTTTTAGTGCTGCCTTTTGACTTGTATCACGATGGCACCCTCTTTGCTTGGTGCAGTGGCAGCAGAGCTTCTCGAGCACCCTCCCTGTGAGCCCGCAGCTGCCTCTGGTCCAAGGAGCAGATATATGTGCAGGGGACATGGAACTTCACAGACGGGGGGGTTTGCTTTTGGGGGTTTCCCATCTTATTGCTAGCAGAGGGAGCAGGACCCAGGTTTCCATCATCACCTGCACTGTCCCGAGTCACTGGCCTGTCTCTGTGCTCTTAACGTGTCACAAAATGGGGGTTTGCAGAGCACCAGAGATGGACTTGTCAGAGATGCAGAGCAACTTCTGACAAGTGTTTGAGGGAAGAACTTGGACATCATTTTGGATCCATCCATATGGAGTTTCACTGGGTAGTTGATACCAAAGCCTCCCAGCAGAGGTAAGGGTCAGTCAACAGCAATTTCCCCTTCAGATGCTGCTTCTCCTCCTCCTGTTGCTCCTTCTGCCCAGCCCTGGCTCTGTCCCACCCCTCCAGCCAGCAGCTGGAGCCCAGCCCCAGCGGGACGACAGTGGGAAGGCACATGGGGCATCAGGGGCAGCCTCAGGTGGCACTCGGGTGGGCAAATTTAGTCCATTGAGAATTTCTTATTGTTTTCATTATAAATACATTAACTCAGGAAATAAACCTATACTTCGACTAAACAAAAGGCCACAAAATATTTCATCAGCAGGGTAGCATTCACTAACTGAAGAATGAACTCATTATCCATAATTACTAATTGCTGTAAAAGAGTTTCATTTAAACAACGGAATTAACTCTGACTAAGAGGCAAGGTTTTGTTTGCAGTCCTGGGGAGACTGCAGTTCCATTTAGTTATGCTTGGGAGGCAGGTGCAGAACAAAGGAAAGATTTAAAAATCGCCCTGAGACCAGAGAGGCCAAACTTCTGCTCCAGCTTCACTGAGCTTGAGCAATGGACTGCCCTTACGGCAAAATGCTCATTACTTAACCCACCCAGACCTGGGCTTGAGTGGCCAGAAGTCCTTTGCAGGAATAAAGCTATCTATGTTTTGAGCCCCAGCAGCTCCTGGGTAGCCTTCAAAACTCAGTGCTGGTGACCAGTATGTGCTCACTGGTGGCAGAGGGGCTCTGGTGTGGACCAGCTGGGGTGGTTACTCCCTGGTCCTCAGATCTGAAATTCAGAAGGAAACACTGCTCATAGCAAAAACCAAAACCAAAACCAAACCCCAACCAACCAAGCAAGCTGCCTTGGGTATAAAGTGTTCAGTCTTGATGCAGCCTCACCTTGCTAGCCCAGCCTGAGCTCCTGCCTGCGAGCAAGGTGGGACCTGGCTCATGGGCGAGGATGTTCTCCCACCACATTTCTGGGGGAGGATGAGACAGAGCAAAGAAGGCAACTAAGGATTGATTTCCCACCCCCACCCCATTTGTGCAGTGAGAAGAAACAGGAGAGAAAGAAGGGGAGCTCCTCAATTCCAGGCCACTTGACCCTGCTCAGCCGTGCCCCTGCACCTTGGGTGCACATTGCAACATCTGCGCGAGGAGAAGGCAGCGGAGATGGAGCAACACGTGAGCCCTGAGGCACCTCACTTGGACAATAATGGCAATTTGAATATGGGACTTTAAGGCAGCCCGTGGCTGGGTACAGGCACTGATCTTTCTATGTAGGGTCCATTTTCAGCTGAAAAACATCATTGTGAGTTTTTCAAAATGTTAAAAGCTTCTCTAATGACTGGGCATTGCCTCAATTAGTTATTAGGAGAAGCTGTCATTGCCTTTTTACTGTTGCTCACTTCTCATTAACTTTGAGTGAACAGCCCTCAAACTACCATGTGATCCACCTTATTAAAATGCTATTTTTCAGTGGATGGTGGGTGTCAGGATGGACTTTTTGTTTTCCACTACAAAAATACAGCAGCTCGTTTCCACTCACATATCTTCAGAAGTTTGAGACATTTTCCCAAAGATTGCAAAACCCAAACCCCAGCACCCCCCAGCCTGTGGCTGCTGTAGCACGAGTCTCTAGCATGAGCTGAGGATGTAAATGAGAAGCAGTTTTAAGGTACAGTGGACAGGCTTCTCCCAGCAACTGGAAAGTTTCCTGGGAGTGGAAACATGAGTGATGGCAGCCTTGGGGTGAATGAGGAGATGGGCACAAAAAGCCTGAGATGGGCCATGTCCTGTGAGCAGGGGAAGGGGAAAAAGTCCTCAGAGGTCCTACATTGGAAGGAATAACTAGAAAAAGTGTCCTCGCCTCAGACTCCAGGATGGGGATGAAAAATGAGCAGAAAAGAGTTCAGTAAAGTGTCAAGTCACCCATGGCCTGACCTAGGGGCAGGAGGGGACAGCCCCGTGGCACTGAGCCCCCTGCTTGGTGCTTGCTCTGGATCCAGAGGGCTTGAGCTGGGCTCTTGAACTTACCCGACATGCTCTTGCAGGGTCTCTTCAGAAAACAAGGTTTAAACTCATTATATGCCAGCAGGTAACAGGATTCATGCCAAGCAATAAGGAAAGAGCACCCCTCTAGTGCCATAGCAGGGGTGCTGAAGGGCCCTGTGGCAGCAGCATCCCTCGTGAGGCAGCCGCAGAGCTGGCTCAGCTGTGGCTCATGGCTCATGTGGTTCATGTGCTGCCTGCTGCTCATGGGTACTCAGCTGGGTCAGACAGGTACGAGACCACCACTGCTGTCACACAAAACCCATGTGGAGTTTAACAAAAACACTCCCCTCAAATTTCATCCTGTACGAGCATATTCTTTATTTGCTCTGTTTTATTGCTCCGGATGAAACTTTCCAGGGTTCTTGGAGCAACACCTGCAAAGCAAATACCTCACTAAGAAAGAACAGATGATGGAAAGTCACATCCCACCCCCTGAATGCTCCCTGTAACAGCTTGGGGAGCTGAGCGTGACCCAACACCCGAGCAGCATGACCAGCATGGAACTCCAGACCCGTGCACAACCTCTTATTCTCTTTGTGCCTTGCCATAGGCTGCTGCATGGTCCCCTGTGCACACAAAACTCACAGTTTCTAAAGAGGCATTTATCTCTCTATTTTCCTTCAATGTACGTATTATAGCTTCAGCTTCTATGGCATAACCATAGCAACAACACTAACACTGATAGCTTCTATGAGAAATATTAAGCCACGGCTCTCACTGTGATTCTGAAATGAAATCTACCTCACTGCTGGCAAATTCTGGGGTATGAGCCAACCCGGGGATTAAATCCCATCCCCAGGGCTGTTTTACAGTCCAAGATGGATAGATAGAAATTTTCAGTAGTTTCTTGAAATGTTTGTCCAAGAATGCTGGTACAGACTGACTGCTTCTTTCCTCAGAGACACCCAAATTTCTGGTGAGCACTAAGCAAACCTTGGAGCTGTTCCTACCTGTCCCTTCAACAGGCAAGCTGTTCTGGGAGCCCCTGTCACACCTAGTGGCTATGGGTGAAATAAGATTCTCTTACTCTTGTCTTCAGTCTGTATTTAATATTTCTTAGCTTGTGGTGTTGGTATTTTTTTTTTTTCCCCTTCTTCCTTTCTTTCTTTAAATGGCTACATAATCTTTTCCTGAAGGAATCAAAGACCTTACTCCAAAGAAGTGGGTCTCTCTTCATACTCCCTTGATCTCCTGCTAATCCACATAGTTAGCTACCTCTTGCTGCGAAGAATAACCTGACTGGTTGCCCTTGGATCTGTCAACTGTAGCATCTCTTCATTGCTGAATTTTTCTCCCCTAAATGGGCATGATGCAAGAGCTGACTCCATTGCATCTTTGTAACGGCTTAGCTATCTAGACTGGCAATTATTGATGCCTGAAGGAGATTCAAAGCCTCGTAGGCTTTGCCCATTGCCTTGAGGCTGCTGTACCACTGAGGATGCCCTGGGTAACACAGCAGCACTCTCACAGCAGTGTTCAGGCAAACACAGGGTGCACAACATAAAGGGGGAAAAACCCACACCAGAGTTGTGTGGTTTGGTTTGACCGAGGCACAGTGGCTGAGGGGCAAGAGATTGCAGCTCTGCTGAGCTGCAGGCACGAGGCCTGCAGCAGTCTGAGGGCTCACCTGGCCAAGGGCTGGGGAAGAGAATCTAAGAAATTATCTGAGGCTTTTGCTGAGACAGGCCAGGCCTCAGCCACCCGAGCAGGTAAATACACTCAGTCATTCGTTTTCAGTCTCACTGCTGGCCTGTGGGAATGGCTTTCCAAAAGGTGCCAGGGGCAGCCTGCTGTCCAGGATCAGTAGAACCACTGGAGATCTTCCAGAAAGGGGACCCCCCTCCCCGGGGGGTGCCCTTCTCCCTGCTCCCCATCTGCACCAGCGCCTGGGCACAGACACTGCAGGAAAACCCAGCTGGCACGGCACGCTTGGCTCCCTGCAGCCCAGTGCCACGGCAGCCCTGGGGCTGGAGGGCTGGACAGGAGGGTGGGGTAGGAGGAGAGCCCCTCGGGCAGCCCGTGCCACCCGGATCCCTCATCCTGCTCCCGTGCTGCAGGCTGGGCAGTGCAGCTGCTCCCCTCGGTGGGCACGGGACCTGGTCTGTCCCAGGCAGGGGACTAGGATCTGTGCCAGGCAGGGGACTAGGATCTGTCCCAGGCAGGGGACTAGGATCTGTGTCAGGCAGGGGACTAGGATCTGTCCCAGGCAGGGGACTTGGATCTGTCCCGGGCCAGCCAAACTCCAGGAGTCAAGACCCTAAGGGTGAATTTGGAGGGCAGATTATTAAAACACTGAGTTACCAGAAGTCTACTCCAGAGAAACTATTTGAGCATGCACAAATCAGTATGCAAAGATTCAACAGAGACATGTCTGAGTGATTAACAACCCAGATTTATTAAGGTTAGCTCATGCCAAATGCATCTAACTGCCTTCAGCACAGTTGCTGATGAAGACGATAACCGAGAGCACAGTGCAGGGGATACCTGAATTCCAGAGACAAATCCCCTTATATAGCCCCATCACATAATGAACAAAGAAACCACAAAATGCCAACTAGATTAACAAAAAGCAAGCAGAAAAAAACCCACAATGAGTCAGAAAATTAGCTCAGGAAGGAGAAACAGAATACAATTATCATCAGTTAGCTCTTCAAGTGGAAAGCAGTGCTGAGGGGCTGTCCAAAGCGTGCTGAAGGGACCCATGGAAATGTCCCCGGTTAAAGCCAGACCGAGCCCTGGGCCGTGGGGTATCAGTGGGTCAGTGCCAGTCCCTTGTGCTGAGATGCAGCTCAGCAGGTTGGGTCACTCCAGCCCAGGGCAAAGAGCGGGAGGATAAGCCGGAGCCTGGCCCGGGAGGCGTGGGTGCAGAGGGCACACCCAGAACTGGCACTGGGAGGCTGCTGAGCAGACACCCTCTGCCACGGGCGGCGTCTCTCAAGTCGGGGCAGATGGCTCTGCCCTCCCAGCGGGGAGCGCCCGCCCGCGCGGCGCTGGGGCAGGAATGTGTCTGGTGG